>NC_081151.1:9362329-9431264 GCF_958295425.1 Solea solea
TTCACAATAATCTCCTCATTCTCAGCTTTGCCATTCTCCACGACATTAGCAGGGCAAATGTTACTGCTTCCATTGCCATGTTTATCCACGTTACTGGACCCATTTCCTCCAATCCCACCTTTTCCGCCCAGCTGTGTCCTGAGCTGTTCCACCTGCTCACTCAACTGGCGGGCACGGTTTTGTTCCATCTGGAACTTGTCGTGCAGTTCTCCATTTTTGGACTCCGAGTTCTTCAAATCTTCCTCCACTATCTCTAGCTGTTTGAGGCGATTCTTCAGCCTCTCCACTTCTTGTGTCAACTCCTTTACTTTGTTGTCCTCCTCCTGTCCTGAGCCATCAAGACCACTGTTCTTCTCATTTTCAGATTTGTTCACAATACCAATGTTGTCTTCAGGCAACTTGAAGAAGTCAAGGTTCTTCTTGTGTTTACTTGTGAGGAGCCCCGTCGATGAAAGCTCATCTTCAATCCGTGACCGCATGAAATCTGCCCGACCAGGGTCAGCCGACATGCCTAGGCGATTTTTCTGGTGCTCCAGTTTTTCTGTCAGCTTCAGAATAATCTTCTCGTCTTCCCTCTGTTTCTCTAGTAGCCTCTTACGCTCATTTTCAAATGTATGGGCAAAACCTTTAAGTTTCTCTAGCTCCACAGCCAAAGCCTTCTCGGCTCTTTCCAGCTTTGTCTCAGACCCCTCCATCTCCTTCAAGCGGGCTTTTAGAGTCTCCAGCTCAGACGACAGCTTCTTGGTCAAGTTTTTTTCCTCATTTAGGTTGAGGCAGAGTTGGCTGCAATCAGATTTGCTTTTCCCAAAAGCTTCTTCCAGTTTCTCCATTTCGGCCATTCTCTTTTGAAGATGTTCAATCTCTGCCTTGAGCTCCTTTGTAAGGGATTCCTCTTCTTCCAGTTTTTCTCGGACCGTGCGACAGAGGTCCTCTGCTTTACGGACCTCCTCATCTTTACCCTGGATCCTCAGGAGACGTTTCCTCAGGGCCTCAATGTCACTAAGCAGGGACGAGTTGCTGCCCTCAGCCTGGATGATCTTATCCTGTGGAAGAAGAAGAGTTCAGTAATCTATTCTTTGGACCACATTTCTGTTCTTCCTCACTCCAGTAAATGCTTCTGAACTGAACACACAATCAAACAAAACACCTCAAAATGAACAAATACTGACCTGCAGGTCGAGTAGCTCATCCTCAGACTTCTGCAGCTTGTTGGTAGCTTCTTCAAGTTCATCCAGTCTTCGGCCAAGACTCTGAACCTTGTGCCGCAAGTGGCGATGTGTCATGTCTTTATGATCAGACATGGCTACAACGTTTTACTGAATATACTGAGTTGTGTTTGTTTTGTTACTCAAATTGTTTGATGACAGTGTTTTGGGAGGTCCACATTTGTGTGGTGGTGATTGCAAGTCCTTTAGGCTCTTGAGGAAATGCTCCTTTCTCTTGGTAGCCTTGCTTGTTTTCTTGTCTTGCCTCTCAGTTTAAAACTTTGAAGATCCCTCAGGGTAGTGTTTAGTTGGTGAATCTGTCATCTGTAGGAGGGGACAAAGGACACAACAGTTAATCATCCCTAATTTGACAATGACAGTCATTTGCATTCTTAGAAGTGCAGTTTGGTTAAGTGAAGAAAAGGAATGAGAGACTGCAGATGAGCCGACTTCACACGGTGGCAGATGAGCACAGTCAGAATACGGCATGTTTTTTACAATTCGGTCTAATTGATATGTCACAAAGCATACAGTACACCAACACATGTACTATAAAAACACAATTCATCACAAACACAAACAAATCTAGTTTAAATATGACAAGATGCTGGATTTCCCAGTTACCAGTGACTTCCTTTTTGCCCTTGAACCACCATGTATTTCACCTTGTCATCGTATGAGGGAGCTGAGATCGGCACAGCACACATGTGGGAGTATGGGGGTTTCCAGATTAACTACACACACACACACACACACACATATCGTATCCAGCATCGATTTGCCCGCCTGCGTCTGCTGACAGCAGCACATCTCAATAACACTAGCCTCCTTCACATGCCCCCATCTGTGCACATACATGACCATCACCATGGTAACCGCATCACAGGCCCGTATCAGCAATGGTCACTCAGGATGCATAAGAAAGCAGTTTAAATTTACGACACCATTAGGTATAATTACGCACATATATCAATTTAGCCTAAATACAAAATCAGATTTGACATAATAACAATAAATTGCGACATTTTTTTTAATGTTTCTACAGCCACTAAGTGGTACAAAGGAATAGTGGATGCTTTTGTTCCATGAATAAGTCAGGTGGCATTCTTATCTATTCCTTCTAAATCCCATTACTTCCCTCCCCCTCTCATTCTGCTGAGCTTTCCCCACTGACCATGAAGGTTAAAAAAATAATAATCGACCTGAGGGGAGAACACAATCAACACACATCATCACTTATCAGCCAAGGGACAACCAACCACCACGACATGTCTCCTTTTACTTCTTGTATAGCATATTCATACAGACTCCCTTTCAAAAGCTTCAAACCACTACAAGTAGCCTACTGTAGTTTTTTTCCATAGCGCTGTAAAAACACCAACCAGAGCAATAAATTTACCAAATCTTTTTTCATCTACAGTACATAAACAAACTGTGTGTCCATGGTATACAACGAGGTATAATTTACCATTGCTTTATACATTTACTTTCACTTCATTTGGTGTAAAGAAGCCCAAACCACTCTTCCCATAATTCATTAGAAGACTTGCTGAACATAAACCGACTCTATGAGCTTTGAAAGTCAATCTGGCAACAATTGCCTTATGAAGAAGTACTATCTGAAGTGTTAAGCTGTAGCATTTGAATTATTCTTTACTTTTATGAGGTCTAGTGATTATTTTCAGACCATGGCAAGGCTCACAGGAGGAGTGTGGATTTAAGGAGTATGGGGAGAAGACAAATGGGCATGTATTTTACAGAGAACACAGCTAAACGCAGCTGTCCTCCTGAATAGGGAAACACCTTAGTCAATAAAGTAATTTTGTATTGTATTAACTTTGCCCAGATGTGGCCTGTTAACTTGAATTTTCTACCAATGTTTCCCTGTCCTCTTGCGGTGGTCTAACACTGGTGGAGTAAAAACGCGGAGACACTCACTGAAGATAAAATAATTCAACAGCTACAGTTTGATTCTTCATGACAGCTCTATCACACGGCATGATGCAGCACAGGGAAAAGTTCAACAAATGGAAAAACGAAGAAAAGTACAATCTGCCTAAAGGGGGAAAGTGAAACTGGGACATAAAAGTAAATTGATTTTGTTTTTTCGACCTGGTGGTCCCACTGCCCTGCTCCCCTTACAATTATTCAATCGCTCAAATTCATTCTTAATAATTTGGGCTTTTACAGATTTCCAGTTGGGTTTTAGATTCCTACGTATGATTTTTGAACATTACGTTTAACAACTCTGGTTGGGCCTCATCCTGGTTAAGAGTGGTATTTGGTTGACTCCTGTCTTGGCAGGTTGCCTACCTCTCCTCTCATTCTCCCTTTATTTCCTTGCCAGCTCTCTGGTTGCCTCCCTCTTTTCTATCCTCCATCTCTCTCTCTCAGACATACACACCAGCACGGCTAAGTGGATGCTTTTAAGGGGGTGGTAGTGCGTGCAAAGTGACTCTGGCAAGAGCCCACCTCTGTCAAACAAATCAACATACCTGATTCATGTATTGCAGGTCTGGGGCCTCATTAGCTACATTTAGGACAAGACTAGAAAGAATGTGAACTGTGGTGGGTAAGACGGGGAAAGGAGAAGACAAAACCAGTGAAGGGAACATGCAGAAGTAAGAGATAAAAGTCAGAGAAATGTAAACCCAAATTTGGTCCATTTAATATCATGACCCACATAGATGAGTCTAATATTCAGGAGGATAATATTCATCTTTAGATATTAAATATTACATTGTCATTCTTCAAACTCAAATATGGGGAAATGTTGGGTCAAAAAACAAGAAAAGTGAGAGAAAAAGTAAGGTAAGAGGTGGGTTATTGAGCTATTCTGAACTTGGCTCAAATTTAACAGTTCCATTCCCCTGTTCTGAGCTTTGTTTGACAATTATGGAAAACCTGGAGGGGGGTAGGGACTGAGAGGAAGGGAAACTGACCCCTTTTTTTGCAGACACATTCCTGCTGACAGACTAACCAGGGCACTGCCAGTCCCTTGCTCTGCCTTGAATGCTTTTAACCAGGCCACTAACAGGCCATCCAAGACCCTCTCTGTGCTGAAACTCATTCCAAACCAGGGCAATGCCTGGGTTTTTTTCATACAATGACCTTGAATGTTTTAAGTCTTTTCTTTGCTCTGCTCCGAGCATCAGGTGGATCAGGACCAATAGGAGATGATTTCATTCACAGAGATAACGGTTCCTGAACACATTTACCCAATTGTCTTATTTAACTATTGCATTGTTTATCTAAAGTAACCACTGAAAACACTCTGTTTTAACCCTAATCCCGACCTGACTGGCTGCTCAGTCTAACACTGTTTAATGCTGGCACGTTTTACTTCCTGAAACCTGGACTGTAATTTCCAATTTGACCGTTTGTTCTTTGCGATCCTTCTGCTGCTCTTAACAATACATTAGCAGATTGAAACAAGCTCTATTTGAATGAATCTGTGGTTTAGTGGTAGACAGAGAAGACGGAAAGCTAGTTTGGAAACGATGCAGCAGGTTTTGGCGAGAAAAGCAACAGCAGCCTCAGTTCAGACCTGGAAATGTGTAGATGCTTAAAGGTGGGTTTCCAATATGTGGGAGCAAATTTTAAGAGCACTTCCTCGAATACAAGACAGTGTGCAAATTGTCTATAATAAGTACATTTATATTTTAGGGACCAAATCTTTGCATCATATAATTTGCAAACTACTTTCACTGCTATTTCTGGTAAATCAGCCATTTCCACAACATATACATGTTCAGCACATGAATCAAAACTTAACTTTTTGCATCTTATTTAAACATAAACACATGAATCTTAATTAAAAGGAAAGAAAAAATTTGGCAACCTCCGCAAAATCTCTCGCAACCCATCTGTGGGTCCTGACCCAGTCTTTGGGAATGACTGCCTAAGTCGACACTAGCAAAGCGTCCCGTTGTGAGAACTGCTAAATGTGAATTAATGAGCATAACTGGAGCGGGGAAACAAGAATGTTTCACTTGCTACAATTCCAAAGTGAGAGCCACTACAGACTGACAGGAAAGATAAAGATGCAAGTGCGGATGAGGGACCCAAAAGAGAAAGCAGGGAAAAAACTAAAGGGGGTGGTTCTTCATTTTATCTTCAATGAAGTACGATGTAAAACATGGTTGTAGAAGTACATCCACTCCGCACACACACACACAGCAAAGTCACAATCATACCATATCCTTAAGGCTTTAGCCACTCTCTTCCTGCCTGCCTGCCGCCTTCAGTACATTCTGTTCTCTCCATGAAGGAGAGAATGAAAGAAGGAGAGAAACTCCCCTCGTTTTTGCACTTGACTTAGGCTTGGAAGTTTTGGGTCTGAAGCTCATCTGCCCCCATAAACTGCTGTTAATAATGTCCGCACCACATCTACATGTAAGGAGTTACTGCTAGTATGAGTGTGTGTGATGAGTGCTATTTCTGTGTGTGTTTGTGTGTTTGCGTGTGTGTGTGTGTGGATGAATGCAGAGGATGGATGCTGGCACGGCCGAGAAAGCCACAAGATGGTGGAGAGACCTGATGCTTGGCCTGACTTTTTGCATTTTTCCAAGAAAAAGCAAACCGGCATCCCATAATGTTCAGTTTGTCGTTTCCTGGGTTGTCATGCTACCATTTCTTGTTTCTTTTTACAGCAGTTCTGGAAAAAAAAACCTGTAGAGAATTGAAAGGCAGTGAAGTGTTTTAGTGGAAAAATGGACACGTTAATTAAAGAGGGCTTAAATTAGCTTCTGCTAACTCCAACAATACACATGTGTATTGTACACTGAGGTGTATTTTGACGCTTTTTATTTAGTATTGCATCAACATGTGGCGAAATAGTGGGTTCAATTGTTGTCTTCACGCTCCAATTTGTAAATGGTGAACAGAATACATTGTGCAAATATCAAAATTGGATGTAGCAACTAAGATTTTAATTTTATTTGCTTCTTTTCTATGAACGTAAACATTGTGAAGCAAATTCTTTGAAGTTTTGTGACCTTGTTTATTTCACGAGATGAGGTTTAATAAAGAATGACATTCACTCTTACTTGCAGTTCTACTGAAAAAATGATAGTGACGCAGATAGGAAAAGTAGGATATGGGTGTGATTATATAAATATTATGAAATGTACACGGACAATGTAAATGTATTCAGTTTCAGTAAGACTTTACACACTTTAATATCATTGCCCGTTTGATTTTAAAAGCTGCATAGGAAAATTACAACCCTCTCCTCCCCTCCCCATCAAGAGTCCTGTTGCAGGGGCTTAAAAAACTCTTGCTTGTACAAGAAGGCATAATAAGATGGGAGAGGGAAACATGGGGGAGGGGGTAGAGAACTGCCAGAAACAGGAGGAAGGAAGGGTGAGACGGGCATGGCAGGATGAGAGAGAAAAGCCGATGGAGTTACAGTGTCTGACCCAGCAGACTTTTACACATACGCAAAATGTGTGGCTTCTCCGTTTATGACTTGATTGAAGACGTGACTTTGAAGCCCGACTTGAAACCAAATCAAAGCTCTTCTTGGTGGAAGAACAGTAAATTAGAGCGTGTTCCTCATCAGGACATGCACGCGCACAGAGAAGGATTACAAATGCCCCAGTCACTGTTACTGCAATCAAACATGCAGAGCAAGGAAAAGATCTCAAATGCTCTATTTTAGAATGGCAGCGCCCGCAAATACTGGCCGGTCAGTTGATAGCTGGTCGTCTGGCAGTGCTGCAGCCAAGCAGATCTGGAGCAGGTTAAACCTAGTGAGTTCAGTGAAAACACAGAATAGAACATCGTACACTTCGGCCAAATGGATGCTCACCAAAGCAGAGGGTTGCTGTGCTCCCCGCTCTCCCTTGTTCCAGCTAATATCTTTCCAGTACCGCGCTCTGTTTCAGCACTCACCAGAGATGACCCAAAAAGCAGCTGAATCAATTGTAGTACTGTGTGCATAGTTACGAGCATAGCAGGTGATACTATTATCTAATCATCTAAATTGCATGGAGTATAATCAAGTCAGGTCGCGGGGTTATTAGAGGAAAGTGACTTGCTGTAAATATTCTGTATCAATGAAGCTAAGAGTGGATAAAATAAACAGTGTATTCAGGAAAATACTGTATTTTGGAAGATATTCAGACACAGAATTAAAAAATGTAATCCCATGTGCAAGATAATATACTGACAGAATGCTGTTGTCTGCACTGATCATGTTGCCAATAATTGGTATAACGTTTCCATTATCCATTATACTGTATGCACATAACTTATATGCCCAAATATCCAGACCATGACTGGAGTAGCCACTCACTCTCTGACCTTTTTGTCTTAACCGCATCGGCTTCAAGTTGGGCAACGTTCTTGTTATTGATGTAAACACACAGATTTATGTCCCGTGTGACTCGCCATCAGCCTTCTGTGAAATATTTCCCAACTCCGCTGCGGCATGTCCTCAGCCGGCTGCTCTATGTGTCCGGGGTCAGAGGCCACCGACACCGTTAACGTGTCTAACACTCCACACGAGACAGGAGGGAGGCCCTGATTAGGAGAGCAGATTTTGTTGTTTCATGCCAGAGCTGAGCCAAACCGTGCTGAGATGTTCTGAATCAGGGTTCGGAAATATTTGTTTTTTAATAAAATAAACTGAAATGTGTAAGTTTTAAATAAAAACAAAAGTCTACTGCATTCAAATAGGTTCTTGCAATGCTGATTGAACCTATCATCGCTCCACAAGCGATAGAGGCAAGGCAGAAGCATGACAGCTTCATGGCACTAGAAAAGCGAGATGACAAGAAGCCCACAAAAAAAAAATCAATCGACAATCATTAAGTCCACATCAACTAATTACAAGAGAAACCTCTTACTTCTATATTACTCCATGAATAATAATATGATACAGGGCAGACTATGGTCAGCCAGTCACAGAGGACGTCCTTCTCTTAAAGTACTTTTACCTTTTTAAACTTAATACTAATTTTACATAACACATAATGACTTTTGTGAAATGCTCTTATGTTCACGGGTTTGTTTGGCTCATGAGGAACTCATCGCAGCATCGTGTTTGGCCTTATTGCCCAGCCCAACCCTGAAATCATGAAACACAAATAAAAACACATCGTGGCATGGACACAAAAAAACGTCAGGAAAACTATTAAGGCTACATGCGACTGAGGAGAAACTCTTTGACCCCCAGATACTTCGTGTTTGTGCCAGGACAAACACTGGTTACCTATTTAAAGCAATGTTCAACAGCTGTTCAGGAACCCTCAGGTATCAGCAGATGTCAGCTAAAATCCTTATATGAGTCAGCGAGCACACGGATATGTCGAAGGTGTGTGCGACGATGAAGTGCACCGTGAGGAATTTGTGAGTGCGTGACAGACAGAGAGAGAGAGACAGAGATAAAGAGAGAGAGAGAAAGACGCTGATACCATAACATGTCACCATAACAAGTCAACACTGAGTAACTGAAAGTCGGCGTGTCTCTGTTGAGTAAATATGACTCATGCTGAGAAAGAATGAGACGAGGCAGAGGGAGAGGATCTACTGAAGATCTGAACTCTGATTTAAAAACAAAGAATGACGTAAGAATCGCTTGACCTGACTCATTCATAACCTGCACCCATTGAGGTTATGTCATTTTCCCACAAAACAAAAAAAATTGTGTAACAAGACATTGTAATGTACTGTAATTAGGTGTGAATAACGCAAATCTCTGGTTTCTGTAAAGAAAGTGTGAGGACGTACACATGCTCACAGTTTTTTCTAGAAATGTAAAACTGAAAAACTTAAATCTACGCTCACAGAGTTTAATATATAACTCATCGACACATTGCAGCACAGACGGTGTCTGCAGATTTATCGCTGATAGAGACTTGAGAGTGTCTGAAGACACCCTCAAATGTGAGAAAATGCATCACCCGCCTGGTGAGGTGATACTTATGGTTCCCTCACATTCGCTCCATAAATATTCACTGCAAACAGATTTGAGAGCGGAGAGCTCCAGACCTACGCTGCAGTCTGAACATTCTCTGGAGATTGCCTGGAAGGACTGTATGAAGGGCCGAACAATTAATCCATCCATCTTTCTTCTACCACTTATCCGAGGTCGGGTCACGGGGGCAGCAGCTCCAGCAGAGCAGCCCAGACCCTTTCCTCAGCCACTAGGTCCAGTACTTCCAGGGAAATCCCAGGCCAGCTGAGAGACGTCGTCTTCCCCGGGGTCTCCTCCCTGTGGGACATACCTGGAACACCTCACCAGGGAGGCGTCCAGTAGGCATCCTAACCAGATGCACGAGCCACCTGCTCTGGCTCCCCTCGATGCGGAGGAGCAGTGGCTCTACTCTGACCGAGCTCACCCTATCTCAAAAGGGAGAGCCTGGACCTCCTGTGGAGGAAACCCAGTTCGGCCACTTGTATCCGCAATCTCGCTCTTTCGGTCACTACCCACAGCTTGGGACCATAACTGAGGGTAGACACGTAGATGGAGCGGTAAATCGAGAGCCAAGCCGTGAGGCGAACCATGACAGGGCGATGCACTTAATCGTGTATAAATCTAAATCACAATTTGGAACGCTGCAATTGCAGTCGCAATATGTGTAAGAAAATTATGCAGTTAGATGGTTCTTGCAATTCTTTCAGCCCTAACTGTAGGTGTGAATGCAAATGTCCACAGAAGTCACTCCGGACACTCTTTACAGATCCTCCTACCAGCTCCCCAATTGTATCTCTTGATAATGCCCAAGTTACCTCATGTGAGAACCCAGCAGGAGAAGAAACTACTAGGAGAATCCACAGCAAGTGAATGGGTGAATGGACCATTGTCCCGCCTCCTGCATGCGTGACTCAGACACCACCCCCTCACCTTGCCCTACGCTTCTTCACACATTATAACAAAATCCAGACAATAACAAGACCCAATTGTCCACAAACCTCTGCCATGGCCCTTCCATTTCCATATCGGATCACCATCAGAAATCTTATCTCTTCCATAACCCTACACCCCCATTACATTTCATCACAATCAGTCCTTTACTTTTTTAGTTAAGCTAAAAACAAAAAGTAAAGCCCAAAACACAACCTAGGTAACAAGCAAAATGTGTGACTGTAGGAATAAAACCCTTTTAGAAATCACACAATAAACTGAATTTAGTATCTGGCAATGAAACTGCTCATGTGAAACTGGTCTGGAAGGTCAATTTATATATAATTTACCAATCCCTCCATTAAAGGTCAAGGACAATGGCCCCTTATTCATCTCTTTCCTCTTGTATCTCTGTCACCGTCATCGCCCTCTAAATGTTATTACATCTCCCTTAATCATCCTGCGTTTATTCTTAGTGCGTATGAAAGTGGTGACATCCCGCCAACATCTTCCCCGGACAAATGCTGTCGATTCACAGAAACATCAATAGCTCTCAACATACAGTCTTTCCGCCTCCTGCCTGGCTGCTTGACATAGTACTCATTCAGCGGTGTCCCAGTATATCCACGCACGCACACATGCACACAGAGTTTAGTTGGCAGGGCCCCGTCAGTGCTTCAGCCTGAGCCTTGGCATTAGCTGCCTGCTGCGGCTGAATGGAGACCTCAGTTGCTCTCTGATGAGGTATTAAGTGGAAGAGGGGGGGGGGGCAGCACTAAAAACTGAGACGAAGCAAATGAGCAGAGCAAAGTGTGCGCAGTGATGCAAGGTAAGCAAAGAAAAGACGGAGAGGTAAACAAACCGGGGAGCGGGACAGAGTGGGGAGACAAGAGCAGTGACTCCACACAATGCAGAGTGGATTACTGCAGTGGGAATGCAGCACTGGCTGCAGGACGGAGGGAGGAGGAGACGAGGAGGGCAGGAGAGGAAGCGAGAGGTAAAATGATGACGTTGTTTATAAGTGACACAGGCATAATGGATCATTCATACGGACCGTCGTCTTAGGTGAATAATGAGTTGGAATGTGAACACTTGGGAAATAAACGGATAAACTGAGCTGCTTATGACATTATCTATATTACATTACAGATATGACTATATAAAAATAATAAAACTTCTCTGTATAGAGGTTATTTTTTACTCTAAAAAATGCATAATTCAGCTTTGCTGTGATGTCTTAGTGTATCATAACATTATGATTTAAATGTCCATTAGTTTTAATTTTTTTGGTACCGTATGATTTCAATTGTCTAACGTATGTATTTAAGCTAGACCCCAGGGAGACTAGCTAATGGGGATCTAAATAAACAAACATGGGTCACTTGTAATACCTGTGTTCCTTTGTTCTGTTAACAATTCAAACAAGAATTTAAATACTACACACCCGAGTCAATATTTGTACAGAATTACTTTGACTAAATGACTAAAGGGGTCGACCAAAACAAAAAAGGCTCTTGGATAATTTTTAAATTAAAAGACATCTAATCTAATGAAGAGGACCAAACTCACCACACGTGGTCCCCCAATCAATTTAATCAAACAATATCAAAAGTTATTTCTGTATGTTTTCTGTTTTATTAATAGATTCATTTTGCGTCATAAATATGTTTATATTGTGAACTAGTTACTGTTCCATATAAAAGCAAACACTTTAATGTGAAAGATAATCATAATAAATAATATTATTTCCATGTCTTTTTCTCAAAAGGTTGGACCTTTTCACTGACCTACTGACCAAACTGGTCACTAAGTGGCCCCCGGGTCGTTTGAGTTTGAGACACCTCATCTTTTGTGTACATGGTAAACATGAAGCTTTGGCCTGGAAAGAGCATGTTTTTCCCAAAATGTCCAACTTTTTCTTTAAGTGAGAATCGGTTTTAAAGTAACACAATGTAACAGGGCTGCACAAAAAATCGCTCGATTCTTCTGCATTTTATTGATTTATCAGTGAGCTGCATTGCAAATAAACAATCCTATTATCCTCTCGGAGTTTCCTCGTCGCTGCCTTCTCTCTCAACATATGAAGCCTTTACATCGCGTGATTCAGTGGAGGTGGAAGTCTGTCTGCAGTTGAGTTTACAAGCAGCGGCGCTGAGTGAGTGCGGCACAGAGCATAGGAGAAAGTGTGTGCTAAGGAGAAATAAATCCAAAATGGAAAGTTGATGAAAACCCAGGTGGTAGTGACAAGAATTACACTACCACCAGACCCGAGCTTGTGTCGAAAAAAGGTTAGCATTCAGGTGACTGAGCACCGCAGGGGTCCTGATGATGGAGTGCTTTGTGTAGTTCATTCATACAGCTGTCTTGAATTAGTGACCCATTACCCAATCAGGAAATAGCACTCACTGTTGCCGGGTAAATACAGTGGTTGCAGAATGGACGTGCTGCACTCTGATTTGCACAGCTGCGCCAATTTACACTGCTTGTGTCTAACGTCCGCCCGCTTCCACGTGGCTGCACAGCTTGAGTCGGGAGACTAGGTTTTTTTGGGGTTCTTCCCGCACGGAAATACACTGTAAATGTTGTAAACGCAACAAACGGTAGCAGTATTTCGACCGACCGAATTAACCGGAGCACGCTGAGCATGTGAGGACTCTTTCTGTGATGTAGTAAAGTGAAATACGATGTTGTGTCAACACGGGATCTTTTATTCTGAAAAGTAAACAGGATGTTTTATTTTCCTACTTCCTCATGCTCAATTCCGCTGAATTTATGCAGCTCTGCTGTGACATCCGCCGGAAATTGTGCTACGTATCCACTCCGACAAACTTTTGTTCCTGAGCGCAATAAACGTTTCGATTTCTGAAGAAAATCATGCCAGAGAATCGTGATCTAAAGTTTTTTCCCAGAATCATGCGGCCCTACTATGCAACATCAAAACATGTCATAATGTTGACACATTCAGTCAGGTTGATCCCATGGGGTCGGCGTGCTCAGTCGGAGCGGCTCTGATCAACCCTCCACCTGACCTTGAAATTTCAGTTGTATAATGACAACAAAAATGATTTCCTTCCTTCCTTCCTTTAGCTGAAACCTAAATTTAAATGGCATGTATGTGCTTTTAGAAGCGGGACACTGAGAAGAGAATCTCCTTTTCTTGTTTCACAATGCTTCAACACTTCCCATGCAACATGAGGAGAACACACACTGACCGTAAACAATGTAAAGCTGAGGAGACGCACGCGTCACATACCATCTGTGCCGACAAGACTAGCACGATAAAAACTAAAAGCTCACACAAGTTGCAATAAACAATAATGTTTATGTGTACGAGTGCGTTGACCCATGTGCTAAAGAAGATACACGGTACAGTATATATACGAAAAATGTGCCACTCCTGTGTGACTAGAGGCTACGGGGAAGGAAGCGTGGCGCCGGCGTTTGTGCCCAACAGGAAACAGACTCACAAAGAGAAGGAGAGGGGAGGAGGAGGAAGAGGAGGGGGAGAAGGTGGGCAGAGGAGGAGGAGGATGATGAGGAGGAGAGGAGGTGAAGGAAGACACACACTTATATTAGGGCTGTCACTTTTTCCCAAAAAAAAATCCAAAGTTTGGGGGAATAATTGCGTGACACGCTATTCATTCAAAGACATTTGGATGTTTACCGAGCCGCGCCTGCACACGCAAACACGCCGACAATTATTATGACACTTACTCTTAGTCACGCAAGGTCACACTGCGATGCTTCCTCTGCTCCTTCACTTGGGCAGAGTGACCAGCTAAGCTGACAGGTGAGTCAGCAGCTGTTCCTCACTTTCTCATCTATAGTGTAGATCCCCACGGACCACAGTGTTGTGACTGTACGCTCAGGAGCATGTATGGTTTCTTTGTATCAGCAAAATGTTATGTTAAGAAAGAAGGAAGAATGATATATATAGGCCTATATTTTCTTTTTTATTTTGACATTACAAAATATAGTTAACGTATTTTCATCCCTGAAATTGATTATAGATTATAGCTGCAACTAACGATTATTTTCATAATTTGTCAATCATTTTATCGATTAATCGTTTGGCCCATAAAATATCAGAAAACCAAAATGATTCACTTTTAATGATTTCTTTGTTATCCAGAGACAAAGAAATTAAGAAAATACTCACATTTAGGAAGCTTAAACAATCGGAAATCTTGTTTCAATCATGAGAAAAGCTTTGAACCGATTAGTCGATTATCAAAATAGTTGTCGATTAATTTAGTAATCCATTAATAATCGATTAATTGTCATTGTTTCAGCTCTATAGATTACCATCTCAAACAATATATGGTAAAATGATTCAAAGAGAAATACATGGGGGGGTGAGGGTTATCTTACGTAGAAATTGTAAAGAATGAAGCATAAGTATCAATCAACCATTTAACTTCACTAACAAGAGATGACACAGT
This sequence comes from Solea solea, assembly GCF_958295425.1. NCBI lineage: Eukaryota > Metazoa > Chordata > Actinopteri > Pleuronectiformes > Soleidae > Solea > Solea solea. Next base: position 9,376,828 of record NC_081151.1, read on the forward strand.
CTTTCAGTGACAAAGTTTATGCAAAATAGAGCAAATAAATCAGCATTTATTTGAACTTACATTTCAGATGTAGCTCTGTGTCTGTGGCACATTAAGCTCCTTTCTGCACAGGGTCCATCCTGTGGTGAAAACACACAAGAGGGGCAATAAGGTTAATAAAAGTGGACCCGCCCCTGGTCATCATAATATCAAGATCCAAACTCCATGCCATCTCTCTCATTTCATTATTATGTTTGGCAGTTGGTGAGGTCCACGGCCTGCAGCCGTGCTGACAATGCACTCACTGTAGGGGAGATTGTTCACATTTAAGCTAACGGGCAAAAAATGAGCCAACTGCTCAGATATGAGACGCGTTTTGGAAGCTTTGCAGTCGACTCATGCATGAGCAGACAAGTGTTTGGCCATGACAACAGAAGACCCTATTCAGTTCTCCAGGGAGGCACTGGTACACACACAAACACACACACACTATTATCATAATCATCATCATCCTAGAGGCTCTCTCTCACTCACACACACGTTGACTTGGAGCATTCCACTACAGTAGCATTCCATATGTTTGGTTAAGCACAGAGAATCCAGATTTAAGACTTGAGTCTGGATTGAATTTAAAGGATGAGAGAGAGAGAGGATAGTGGAGAAGGAGGGCCGTCCTAAAGAGAAAAGGAACATTCCTGAGAACTATAAGCAGCAACAGGATGCTCCGCTGTAGACCTGTAAAATATAAAATGAGCCCCTAATATAAAAACAAATATCCCAATATAATAATAAGCCTTTGGAAATCAAGCATCCGCGACAGCTGAGCAAAGTCCACTGTGAGGCATGTGTGATATGTTTGAAAGCTGTAAAACGGGAAAGTACCTTGAGGTGAGATTGTTTTGTAAAATATCTGTGACAGGAGGAAACAATTGAGGAAAAAAACTAGTACAACAGGTGCTGATGTTAATCTGTTAACTATTCAGAAAGAGATTTCTCTGTCGAATGCAAATGTAGACGAGAGCAGACGCTTACAGACACTTTGATCGCGTAAGCAGTGACTGATGGACATGGAGGCTTCGTCTTTCAGTCAGTGCTGTCACTCTCCGCTCGTTCCCACACTCTCCTTCACAGCAAGGAGACAAACCCTGCACTCTGCGTTCAGCTGCATCATGTTAGATTCGTAAAGGCAGCGGCATAACTTCACCACACAGGTTTTTGCTGAATCAGCATTTCTCAACGGCACTATCATTCTGCCAAAAATCATCAACCAGCTGTCTATTCTGTGTGATAAATGAAAACAGCCCTTTAAGATTTTCTTCTTCATCCTTCTGAGGACGGTGGAACATGCAGTGTAGATGGTGACGTTCATAGACATCTACAATCATTGGACGATAGCAGCTGTCAATCACACCGGTGTCGACCCATATGTAATGTGATTTATTATCCGTTTTCATCTGAACCAGAACATAAACAACACAACTGACTGTTATTGAAGAACAACCAAAAACAGAGACACACAGGAAAAATGTTACTGCCCATTTGATTTATAACAGTAAGCTCAATTTCCAATAGACTTCCAAGTGGGAGGCCCCAATACATTCTTATTTCCTGGTTGGAACCTTTCTCCATTTTCTGTTTATCTATGATAAAGACTTCTCTGGTTCGTTCCAAAGATTCTGATCTGGATCAAGGCCTAAACTCAGTGGTGGCCAATCCACTGCTGAACATGCCTCATGCTCCAGGTTTTAATAATTGAGAGCTCTTAACCAAAATTAAGTAGTTCCAGCAATTACTTTGTTGTTTTCTTTGCTTGATGCAGCCCGGTAATTAGACCCTTCTGAAGCGGAGCAAGATCCTTTTCACAATCACGGGACATGTCTTCCAAAATGGTCGTGGAAGAATTGAGACGCTGCTCACTGCGTCAGTTGAGGGAAAATAACGTGTTCCCAGCTGATGCATATTAATCACTGTAGTGAGGTTCTTATCTATTTGCTCAGCTAAATCCAGGTGCTGCATACTTGCACCATGATGCATCATCCTTGTCAAATGATACATTTACACGCTAATAGCAATCCAGAATAATGTTAAATAGTCTAGTGTCTCTGTGTTTGGTCGTGTGGAGTTTTTCTTAAAACCTTGTTCCTTTAGTGATACAGCTTATCTTTTGAGAGCCAAATTCCAACTGACACAAGATAAGAACAACATATCAGGACCACTGCTAATTTCAAACACATTACAGTTCAATAAAATGGACTTTTTTTAAAATCTTAAAGTCGCCGAATGTGCTCTTTCCTTTTTTTACAACAAAAGAATTAGGATTTTTGCCCTAAAGGAGGATATTCACTGTTCTCGTTCAGTCTGTACCAACACGTGGCACAATACAAGTCACGTTTGTTTATATATATTGTATCGTACAGTTTTAATCTCAGAACACACCTTTATCACACAAAATAGAAAGCAGATGATAACGAATCACCAAACACAAACACCATAAGTGAGGCCAACTCCACACACACACACACACAGGCATTCACAGAGAAAGCAGGATCAGTGTCGAGCAAGAAATGCTATATAATGTGTCCATTACACGTGAAAATACTAACTACGTTTCACGGTAAAATAGATCCCTTTACATGTGGTGAGAGAGAAAAAGACAGAGGACCCACGATGAGAACAACAAGAGAGAGAAGAGGAAGAGGGAAAGAGAACCTAGTGTTCACTTTCCTCCAGTGGAGAGCATTTCAAGGCCTGAAACTTCATCCTGGGTTCCACTGGACAGGCGGGACTCGTTTGCATGGGAGCCCATTTCCTGTGAGTGATTAGCAGAGGGGAGAGTGTGCGTATGTGTGTGCACACTGGGGGCTGAAGTTCAGAGAGGTCTGGGGTTGTTTTGTCTGCATGAGGAAAGGAATGCCCAAATCAAACACAGTGAACAGGATGCCTAGAGAGGGAGAGAGCGATAGAGAGAAAGAGAGAGAGAGAGAGAGAGAGGAGGACGACAACAACAATGTAAAGAGACACAGAAGCAGAAAGAACAAGCAGATACACGGAATATAAAGTTGGGGAGAAACAGGAAGCAGACATCCAGAAAGTGGCAGACAGAAGGAGCTAACAAAAGAGAGGCGGAGGCAACATTTTTTTCCATTTGCTGTGAACGGCATTCTTCCCACTGCTATTTGCATTCCAGCACAGTGGCAAGGTGGAGTAAGAATGTATCATGGAAAACCATCCACCTCCTCAACTTCTCTGTGAACCTGAAGAACCTGTCCTAATATCTAATGACTTACAGCCCTGTAGCCTTCCCTGTTCCACAAATAACAGCTGAGGATTTCACACGCTAGTGCTGACGGTGCAGGTTGATTTGTGACGACCATTATTGCCTTAAACGGTAACAGTTATATGACAACTGACAATGTCGGAGAACACCTTGTTCGCAATACAGCAATCCTGACGTAGGGTTTTTTTATGTAAGGCGAAAAAGAAACTTAAAATGTCAAATCCATTATTGTCATCTCAGTTTTCTTGGGCCTATTATTTATTCGAAGCATAACACATATTTCCTGGACATTCATCCCCTTGGAAGTTCATTTTTGTAGATACCAGTGTGTATGTGACATGACTAAAAACAGAAATAATAAGGCACACCCCTGCTTAATCTTAACGGCACATTTTGCATTTATGAAACAAATAGATTTGAATAAATTCAGGACGTCACATCTACCCAGCTGGTGAGAGCCACTGGCACGGTTGGTTGAATAGTTAAATATTTACCCGCAAAGCTATTCAGGCCTGTGACTCCTCCTCTAATTGGAAGTCAAATAAATGATCGTACTGCCATTTGGGGTAATGTTAGAGTTGGAGAAATCACGTGGCTGCTAACTGTCCACGCTACATCTGTGTTGAAGAACCATATAAAATAGTGCTGATATGAATGATTAAGATAAGGTCGCCGCCCATATAGAAAATTACACCCAGCCTGGGATCGGCATATAACTGGTTATCAAACTATTCTCTTGTTGAGCCGCTGGGCTGTGAAGACAGGCCACCTGATCTCATTAGGAGCCTGACAAAATATGAGCCAAGGGAAACTTGGCTCAGCATAGCTATGTTAGAATCTACTTGTACCAAGTGTCGCTGCCACCATGAGTTCTCTCGACACAAGTTGGCTCTTCACAACGTAAATATACTTTAATAAATGACTGCACATGTGTATATATATATATATACACAAACTTAAATAGTCTATTCAGTGCACTGCCGTATTGCAGTAGTCTCTTTCAGGTCCATAAAACTGATTACAAAGTAGCAGCAGCTGTGCTTACATGCATGTTAAAAGTCCAATTTTAGTCCGACTAAGACAATAATTTGGTTTCTTAGTGTCATGTGGAGAAGTTAGTTCATAGCAACCAACCATCTAATTTGTATCACGATCAACGTGCACAGAAGGTACGAAACATACAGGACCACGGCGTCATCCATCTCAGAGTCAGACGTACACGGCCAATAAATCGATTTTCTCCTCTGCATATGTACTCGGCGAGTTGTCCGGTTGCCAGTTTTACTCCTTCGCTCGATTAAACTGTGCACGTAAACGTAAACGACATCTACACACCTCCACGCCCTAATGCTGCCGACTGCCAACCATGCAAACTTAGTCTGAAGGTGTCATCTTAAGACCTCTGGATATTTGTCTTTATGCCCATCTTGATATGTTTTCTGGTGTGAAGGCTTGTCTACTGTACAATTGTGAAGTGGAACTTAAAACAGCTAGCTGTCTCAGCCTTTAACTAAAAGGGTGTTTGTTTGTTTTTTGCTAATAAAACAGCCCCGGGAATAAAGACAATTCCAAGAGACTATAGTTAGTGCTAGTTACATAAATAGAAAAATGCAAATAAACTAACATTCCAGTTAAATGATCTTGCTGTGTGTGTGAATGCCAGGTTGCAGTCTTGTATACACATAATTAAAGTAATAGGAGGACAAGTTAACTGGGTGTACTGTGCCGCTCTCATTTCTAAGCAGCAAAGTTCAGCTCCAAACACGTCTCCTGTGCTGCGTGTGAGCTGGACCCTGCCCATGCAGGAGTGAGCCATTCCCTGACTGGCAGAGCAGAATTGATAGGCTGCTATTGTTTCCTTTTAAGGTCAGTCGTGTCTCAAACGCTTGGCACGGCCGAGGGTGCAGATGCAGCTGGCTGGCAGGAGAGCGAAAACACTAATTTAACCGCATTCCTCTGTGCATGTCCACACCTAGAAGAGTGAGAGTGGAAGAGAGGTGAAACAATCGAGGGAGCGGATGAGAGTCTTTAAGAATGAGACGGGAGGGAGGCCGAGTGGGTGGGCGAGAGCTGCTCTTAGCCGCGGGGCAGTGAGATCTGCTGTACCCTTGTTTGACCAGACAGTCAAAACACATCACCACATGTGGCGGGGCCTGTTTGTCAAGGACACAGTAACAGGGTATACAGTGTATACATACATGCCTACCCACGTGAAGATGTTTCACTGGGTGTTAACCCATGCTGGCCACAAGTCCATATTCGATTCAAGTTCTCCTGGGCAACAAACTGCACCCACTTACTGTACGTTACCCTGAGTGAAAGTGCGTTTTCAGTCTTCTGCTCCAGAGGGAAGGAGAAGGTAGTAAGGGGGGGGGGGGGGGTGGATGGCCAGACTGGCTTAGCTTCACAAATAAACCCAGACATGAGGAGAAAGAGTGAACTGGCGGGGAGAGTTGGATCATAAAATATGCCTGGTATTCACCAATGTTCCACAGTGCACAAATGAGCCACTCAGTGACTTGGGAGTGTTACAGGCTCATTGTGAGGCCCTCATGTCGGAATTTGTCCACATACACATACATTCAGGTCAGAATTATAGGGACGGGTGATCACTGTCCATCATGACTGAAATGAATAACATCTTTACTGTAAATTATAAACAAACTTTGTCTAAAAAAGGTGTCAGCTTTTTGATGTTCCCGGTGTAGAAAAGAACAAATGAACTTGGAGACAGGTGGAGATTGAAAGTGAAAGTGTGTCTGCTCGAGAAGTGCTGCCAAGAATTATCACATGATGAGAGGCGATAACAAGGCGACGGCAATGGGCTATAAAAAACATTATCTACGTTAAATATTCACAGACAAAGTGTATCTACACCAGTATGCCAGTCTTCCGCTATCTCTCGTTACACTTCTGCTCTGTTTTGCTAAAATATTACTGTTTTTTTATAACCAAGTTAAGCTGTATATCAAACACACTCTGAAATACTCTGAAGGTTTCAGCTTCTGAACATCTTTGGGGATTGGACTGTGCAAAAGGAATGCATCATTGTGTGTTCTCAGACATCAACTGTTGCTGCTTTTCATGATTTCACAAAATAGTAATGTGAATGTTTGGGACTGTCGGGAACACCGAATAAGTTATGTGATCGTTTTAAAAACTGTTCAGCAGTTTAACCGATAATGCAAAGAACCAAAATCTGCAGATCTAGACCTAAAAAGTCACATTAAACTGTGGGCAGGAGTTTTCTACAATATCAGATGTCCAGTAAAGGCAAAAAAAAAAGTCAGAATTCTTCATTTGCTACAAAACTTGGGACATAATATAAAAGGGTTTCATGTCTCTTAAAGTAGAATCTGAGCCTCAGCCAAACAGTTTTTTATGGCCTTGCCATGGCTCACATTGTGCTGCTTCACTTCTCTTGGTTGAGACAGTGAGCATGAGAAGGAGCTCCAAAAAGCAATATTGGCATGGAGGGGAAAACCAGCCAACCCAGCCCTCAGCTGCCCTTCAGTAAATGCAGCGGTGCAGAGATCTCCTTCACAATAAAACCAAAGCAGAGGAAAGTAGGGCAAAAAAAAAAAGAGGGTGGAGAGGAGGGGAAAAGAGACTGAAAATAGTCGAACAGTCGGGGTCTGCATGCATCAGCACTGAAATGATGAAAGCTCTTAAAAGCAGACTTGTTTAAACAGGGATGGACGAATGGAGAGAGGCCTGTGGGTCACACGCACGCCATAGTTGTGACAAAATGATTACACTTTATTACGTTACCCAAACTGTGCTTGAGGTACAAAACAAGTGTGTTAAGTAGAAACAGAGCGGGCGAGGGGGGGTGGTGGGCAACATAGAAGAGGATGAATAAGAGAAACCGGGAGGGGGTGGAGTTAGCTGTGAGAATTCCTCTCTCTGAGAAAGTGTATATTTTCTGATCACAAGAAAAATAATCTGCAGGAGGAATTTTATTTTGAGAGCCGCCCTGTAGATCCGAGGTCTTAGAGTGGGACAGGCAGCCGTGTGTGGGTGAGTTCTCCAGTCAGTCTGTGTGTGTAAAAAACACTCGTACAGTAGAAGTGGAAGTAACAGTTTGGATTTTGATCCTCATGTGTTCTTCCTTTACAAATAACCTGCCTGGCATAGGGAGGGCTTTCTCTTGTCAAGACACACGCAATCAAACAGCTGCACCCACGAGTACAGTACACGGCACACACAAGCTCAAAATACATGTTTTTACATGCTCAAACTTTATTTTCATGTTTCGCCTCTTTAATTAAATGGCAGGAAAAGGAAGAGCTGCGACGTAACTTGGAGATTGACATTCATAAAAACTGCCCATAATCTGCAAAACTCTGCTTACACACGGTCAGTCTGCGTGAAAGGATCCTGAAGTACCTCCCTCTTTTTATTCTCCCCTTCTCTTCTTCTTCTCTCAATGAACACAACATATAAATCACAGCCTGCAATCATTATAAAAGTCATGTTTTACAGGGAGCCTGCTGCTTCTTGTTCCTTCTGTCCCTCCGAGTATTTTACACTCAACTATTTTCCACTCGGCTTTTCCCTCTCTTTCGCTCTCTTACTCACCCACTCACGACATCAGAGCAGGCTCTTGCTGTTTGAGGAATCCGATACACAAATAGAGCCAATATGGAACAAGTTATAGGCTGAAAAAAAAGTGGGGGACTGAGCAACATGTGAACATTTCCAATCGGATTGTGGAGCATTTAATGAAGCACAAAGGATGCATAATACAGAGCGAACAAGAGTGGGGTCATTCCAATTACACTAAATATGTGTAAATATGTTTGTTGTATAGGTGGATTATGCATTGGACTATTGTTTTAGTCAGGATCAGTGACTTCCTGGAGTCTGCAGATGGGGGTTTAACTGGACACTGTTGATATAATCTCACCCACAACATACATTGGATTAATTCCAGCTGTCAACAGCTTCCCCTGTATAAACCCAGTGGGCATTGTATAGTGAATACAAGTTTTGCAGTACCCATAGTATTATTAGTATTTGTCATAGAAAACGTAACACAATATCAGAAGAAACTGGCTTCAGAAGGTCTTTGAATGAGTTGATGACATCTCTCACTAGAGGGACAATCATCACTCTTTTGGTTGACGGTGATTAAAGTTACAGCTTGACACAGTGTAATCCATGTGAGTTTCATGCTCCATTCACAAAGCATTCACGCTGCGAGCTTCTGTTTGTTCTGCACTCATGAACGCTTTACAGTCGCAGGTGGTTCCCTAATCCACATTTCATTAATAAGATTAAAAGTTAAGCATCAGCAGACGCTGTCCACGTGCGAGACAAGACATCACACATGCTTGATATTGTCTGTGTCAATGCCAGGACGATAAACTTCCACAAAGCATTTTTTTTTTTTTTTAATATTTCCTATTTTTCCACTAGCTTTTGCTTAGTTTGGGTCACTGTGTGAATCAGAATTCACTATTTTTAAACGTAAACATGAAGAAGCCTTACTTGTACAAGACCGTTTCAAGGACAAAGAAAAATCAAGTGGGGGTGTTGTGTGTACATTTGTACATACTGTCATGATTGACCCCGCGGTGAACCCTACCTGCCACACTGCAGCTTTGCCAACGTCAGTCAGCATCCATGTGACTGGAGGGTTATGACTAAGCCATCATAAATTCTGTAGAGAACTGTAACTATTATGCCACAGACGAGAGGCTGAAAGAGACATATTACAGCTCTCTGCACATAAACACTCATCAAATTGCAGTGATGGTACCCAAAACATACAAACCCTGCTGCTGGGTGAAAGACTTTGGTTCAGCATTTAGCCTTTTAAGGGTATTACTGAGGTAACCGACTCGGTTTTTGGGGAGTTTCACATCTGTCGGTGGCATGAAGTGGTGTTTTATATCTTTTTACCACCTGTTTAAGTGGCTTTAGAGCAAGTTTTGTGTCGGCGGTGCCATCTTCCACCATCAACATCACGAGACTGAAGTAGAGCGTGATGTTCACCTTTCCTCCCCTCCCTTGATAATTGTCTGTCTGCCTGCTCAGCCAGATCTCTAGGAAGTGGAATGCATCTTGAACCAGACTGGAATGGCTCCTGAAATATGCCAAATATGCCCCTGAACCCCCCCCCCCCCCCTCCTTCCTTCCTTTCCCGTGGACGTAGGCCTGCTTGCTAACCCACCATCCTTCCTTTCTGTTTCCCCCAACCCACAGCATTCCTGCAGTGTACTCAGCAACTCACACACGCACTTAAAAAATCAAAGATGACCCGCTTGCAAAGAAAATGTTCGGGGCATTAATAATACAAGTTTCCACCCAGCTGACCCAGACTTGCCTTTTAAGGGTAAGCGGTTCAAATTTCTCTTTTCATTAACTTCCAAAAATACTCCTGGACGAGGCAGGAGAGGGAGGAGGAGTGACAGGAGGGAAAAAAAAGGAGCGGTGCCTCTTTAGCAAGGAAAAAAAAAAGGTAGAGTGAGCAGAGTGAGCGAGATATGATAACAATCATACAGACGGGAAATGTTGGCCCTTTGAAGAAAACACCTAAAAAAATAAGAATGTGGTTGAGGAATTTACAAGAAATGTCTTAACTTTTGCTTTTCCCTTGTTAAAAAGGTCTTAGCCCCTTTTCCTTCTCCCTCCCTCTCTCTCTCTGACTTGTTGTGCCTCCTACATGCTTTTGAAGTCCATTTCCCTTGCACTTCTTTCCTCTTCTCTTCCAGGATCTACGAGATAGCCATTTTTGAGAAGCAGTGCAGGAAACAAAACAGGCACACGAGGGAACTTCTGTAAAACAACTTGTTGGGGGGGGGTTGAAATGTCTTAACAGAAACCAAAGCTCCACTCAGGAACCAGCTGGGAAAAAAATGGACAACCAAAAAAAAAGTGGAACACGCCATGTAAAACACAAACAGAGGAAAAGGGAGACCCAAATTTTGAGCCAGTGTGGTCCAAACTCCAACTCCACGTGGGGTGGCTGACCTGGCTGAGCTGCAGATTAAACATTACAGGACTTACAACCTGCAGGTCTAAGGGAGGTATCAGACAGCAACAAACACCATCCTGGCACGAGTGTTAAATAAATAAACTCAGCATGGAGGGCCGGAAGGTGTGAGAAGAAGTCCGGACTCAAGTTGATCTAGAATTCCCACCCATCGTATGTCCAGTAAAGGTCATGATATCATTTGCAAAAAGCAAGACGAAAAGAAAAGACAAGAGACTTCAAGACAAGATGACCTGGCAAGTGTGGAGACTAAACTACGTGATTCACAGTTGCATAACATAAAAAATGTTAAAATGCATGAATCATCAATTGAACGCGCCGCAAACAATAAATGACATTCTGATGTTGCATCCAAAGCCGACTCAATCCTGGTCTGTTTCCATGCGATAAGGAAGTGGTGGACCACTGGGACGTCAAAATGAAGACCAGATGATGACTTTCCTCTTCCGCTACAGCTACGTGCCACAATATAAGAACCTTCATGTGGCAGGGCTTGGGTTTGGGAACTGCAGGGGAGCAATTGGTGTTTGGAGAAATGATGTAGATCATTTCTGAGTAATAATGGCAGAGGAACGCCGAAGACATCTGAAGACAACAGCATGTGCTATAAAATATACTGTGAATGCCACAGTGTTCAAAATATGGTGTAAACAAGGTGTTAGGAATTGAACAGATCTGTTAATAATTCACCATGACAACATTTAGCAACTAAAAGCCTTGATGCTGTGTGTCCTTGTTACCACAATATAGCTTTCGGGGGAACAAGTTTAGCTCTTCATTGGGCTGTAATGATTTGTCACAATTTCAAATGAATGACTGGCTCGTTGTTGAGCGGTGAGCTGGATTTCTGAAGAAATATGTCGTGCAACAGGAAGCAGAATTCTTGTGTAAAATGTTTTTTGTGAATGAGACATGTCTGTCATCGAAATGTGCCGCTCAGTATTGTCAGTCTGAGGCACAGCTGTGATAAATATGCACTGTCAGTTTTAGTTCGGACCAAAATTAATTATTTCACAGCTGCCTAGATGCAAAACTTCATTTAAAATGTTTGATAATCATCCAGTAATTCAATAAGGACAGGAGAAAATGTTAAATGGGAGTCAAAAATCTAGTATTTAAAGCCAGAGATGTACTCTCACTACTATGAAACTTAGTTTTAAACGTTTTAAGCCAATTATTTCCTTGGGCTGGTTGATTTTGGCTCAGGAAGGCGGACACACCTGCATCCTTCTCTGACGTGAAACTGTCGGCAACAGAGTGGTGAGGCCACTAAGAACACGTTAGTCAAATTAAAATCAAGCTCGTCTTAGCCGGACTAATATACCTGGATGATACGATCATAGTCAGATTACTCCTGCATGTATACGTTGAGTCGGACTGGAGTCGGACTTGGCGTTCCAAAACGTCTTCCCCACTCTTTGACCCAGGAAGTAGATGGAGATTTACAGGCGTACGAAAGATACAGAACCACATCACGATCCATCTCGTAAAGCTCAACAGGAATCTGTTCAATACGCACTGGCTTATAGGAGAGATACAGCACCGACTCTGGAGGCAGAGTCAGACGTACACAACCAATAAATTGATAATCTCATCCACATTTCTACTCGGACTCAAGCGCAAGTTGTCCGATTGCCCGTCTCGGTCGCGCTGCGGCCTTAGCTGGATTAAACTGTGCATGTAAACGTACCGAGTGAGTGAGTAGCTGAGTAATGTGGAGGCAGTTCGGCACGCTTTGGAGTTACTAATGAGGAGGATTCATTAAACTCGCACACATGCAGGAGAAGTTGTTTGAGCAGAATCCGTTCTTGCGCCGACGTGGAATGTGAGAGCACATATCTGTCACTCGGCTTGTCAGCGTGTGTGTGTTAATGAGATTCATAATAAGACATGTGAACACTTGCTGTGAGCTGTGATGTGCTTCTGGCTACAAGTCGCTGAATGACTGACACACTCAGCCTCTAGTATCTGATGACAAATCTACAAGAGACTCTGAACAGACGCAGAAAGGAAAAGTGCACTGGAACACACACACACACACACACACACACACACACGCGCACAACCAACCCGTGCATACACATACAGTTCAAGTAGTTTGAACTCCAGCTGAAATCACAGCACTCTGCCCCGTCACTGGTTCACAACTGATACCGAAAACTGGCAGGGAGGGCAGACAGGAGGAGAAGATAAAAAGAGAGGTGGAGAGGAGACTGTGTAAAAAAGAATGGGAGGAAACGGAGGAATATCAACACGTGCAGTAGAGGAGAAACTCTAATCTGTAAAGTCTGTGAAGGAATCAATTGCACACATAAATCAGAAATAGTGAGATGCTCAACAAATTACAAGAACGCAAGATAGATTTTCCAGTTCAGCACAAAGACAAAGATAAATAAAAAGGGAATGTTTAAACTTTGTTTATGCTTTCATGTTTACCCGACTGTAGGTTAACTGATTGAGTTTGTTATGGATTGTTCCGTCGATTGGTTTGCAACATAAATCGCGAGATAGACAACACACAAGATACTCATTATGTGAACATGAAGCACATGAAAATACCTAAGTCATTTATGCTACAAAATGCCCCAAAAGTGTGTCACAATACTGAGAGACACTTTCAAACAAATCAAAAGTCCAAAAATACACACTTACATACTTACAACCACAGGCAAGCACAAATTTCTTTTTCAACACACAAGCTGGACATTTTTTTTATTTTCATTTTGCGTCAATACATGGCGGGATATGTCACAATGATCGCATGTTCCGTTCATGTTGATGACATACGGGTAAATAATGTGTCACACAGGCATCTTTATGGCACAAAACCATCTCCCTACAACCCTAACCTTACAGACGGCAACTCCAGCTGGCCTGTGCATTGTCAACAGCAGCCTCTGTCCCGGATACTGAGCCCATTATTACGTTATAAGGAAACACACACACACATGCACTCACAAAGAACACGCACTCACACACCGTGTGTGGGCTTTAATGCTAGTCTCTAAGAGACTGTGATTCAGCGGAGCTATTTCAAGGAGGCCTCCGCTTGCAACGCCTCCAATATCATTCTGTGCCGTGTGTGTGCATCCTCCGCTGGTCTATTCCCAGGTCACTGAGGCTGAAAGTGAGATTCTACCACTAATAATAACCATCACCATCCGGTCCTAATTCAATATGAGCTATCTATTACAGCTTATTAGGACACACACATCTGTTTGCGTGCACTTTTCTTTCCCCATTCATTCCTATGATGAAATTCTTTGTAATGTAGCTGAAACGATTGCAACTATATTCATAATTGAATGATAATCAGTTTATATTGATTTTTATGGCTGTAGAATAGTCAAAAAATTTTCAAGGAGCTCCTTTTTTCCAATATCTGGCAATTATTCAACCATTTAGAAATGATGGGACTGAGAAGCACCACACGCGTGTAGAGTTGTGGTTAGCACTCTAGCCTTTGCAGCAAGAAGACCTGGGTTCTGCTTGGAGTTTGCATGTTCTCCCCATGTGTGTGTGGGTTTTCTGCAGGTTCTCCAGCTTCCTCCCACAGTCCAAAACATGCAATATGGGGATTAGGTAAATTGATCACTCTAAATTGACCGTAGGTGTGAGTGTGAGAGTGAATGGTTGTTTGTCTCTATGTGTGTGGCCCTGCGATGGACTGGCGAACTGTCCAGGGTCTACGCTGCCTGTCACCATATGTCAGCTGAGATTGGCACACCCACCCCCGCGACCCTCCTGTGGAGGATAAAGTGGCAGATGATGGATGGATGGTACTTTTAGAAGCTGACGTCACACGTTTGTGAATCTAGTCTTTGATTGGACATTCATTCTGTGGAAGTCATGAAGGCTACCGTAATGACAAGTATATGGGCGCAAAGCTCTATTTCCCTGCTTTCTGGTATCCATCCAACCATATTCTATGCCTACCTCTGTGGCGACCCTTAGAGAGGGTGAGGCACCTTAGTCTCTGGGAAATTGTGATGTTTGTTCCTTGCGGATTTTGATAATTATACAGGATGATGTCAGAAATAACATCAGACAATTCTAAATATGCGTTGCCAATGATGCAACAAAATGATCCGTTCCGTTTTGTATTCACTGGCACCGGATGACGTCAACGTTAATGTTCTATCATTTCACACTGATCAAACTACACTAACATGTGCATTAAACCTTGATGTGCTGACTGCCACTGCCGACAGGCTGGGTTTGACTTTCCCTGTGGTTTGATTCTCCCAGGCAGCAAACCTCAATATTTTAATTTATTCCCCAGAGCAGTCATTTAGCCACTATGTAATCCCCAGGTCCAGTGCTTAGTCTGATAATTACCCTTATTGGACACCCATAATGATTAGTTTTGGTTTTCACCCAAAGTAGCACAGGCAGTTTCATAGGACAGCCATAGCTCTCTGCAGAGTGGAAAACCAATCTACGCGGTGTAGCTCAGGTCGTATAAGAAGAGAAAAGGGGTATGATTATTACTTGGCATTGCATGCGACAACTATTTAACAGGACTCCTCGCTTTCTTCAACTTTCACTTCATGGCATCATGAAATTGAAAAGGTCACGGAACGGGTGCTACTGCCACTCCTACTGTGTCAGCATTAATGATCAGTGCACATGTTCAATAACAGGGACGAAGGTCAAAGGGAAAATCTGCCGGGAGTCGCCACTAACGATAACAAGGGCAACCAGACAATCAAGACTGTAAATGCACAGGTCAGATTAATAGTATTACACATCTCACATCTTCACATTACTGCTTCTCTCATTTGATTTTCCCCTTGGCTGTTCTACCAACACTGCTGAAATTCCCTTCACATGTGGTGTATTAACCCCCCCCCCCTCAGAAAATACCAAAGGAAACCCTCTTCACACATTTACCTCCATGACACGCTGCCATGCAAGTGCCTGTGCTGAGTGCAGCAGGAAAGTGGCTTCACAGCAGCACGGGCTGGTTGACTCAGCTGGTATAATCTGCAGCTGGCTGGGAGGGCGAGCCTTACTGGAAAGTCATCAGCAATTTTTTTTTTTTTTGTCTCCTTCATGACTGAAACAGGTCAAGGCAGGTCCCCTCCATCTCTTTCCCTCGGTGTGCTGCTGTTTACGAGCCCCACCTGGCAGATAAGTATTCCACCACTACAACCACCCTTTCTGCCGTTGACACATGCTCCTCTGTTACGGTTCTGATGAGGCAGCACACGACGCGTACTGTTAAGACGACGGAGTCTACAACACCGCCTTGTTTTAATACATGTATGCGTGGCCTGCACACAACACACAAGTCATCGAACATAAAGGAAAACAGACACATAGTCACACAGGACAAGCGACAAAAGGGAGCTGCAACAAACTGTTGTGTAATATGAGTTTTGTGGTTTTCTATGTAACTGGATCTGTGCCCATATAAAATTTCGATTAAATCGTTCAAAAATATTGTTTTATTGTTTGAAAATACACTTGTTCTTTGCGATTCTGACCATGGGCGGGCCTTAGGAAGCTGCCTGCTGATTGGCCACTGAGTTTTGGAGCGACAGCTCAATGGACCAGAAGTAGTCACAGGCTTGGAGTCGCTGTCCCTCTTCCATGGTTTTCCTGAGGTAAATTGCGTCTTTAAAACATTTGTGCAAACCAAAACCAAGAAATGTTGATCTCACAGTCATCTAATGACAAGCTCAACAAAATGTTCTAATAAAGAACTTTAACTTTTTATAGCCCTTTTATAACCCCTTTTGAAAAAAAGGGTTATAAAACCAACTCAGATCCCAGGCTAAATTAGTTCTTTTGAGATTACATTTAAGTTGTCTACTATTCAAAGACGATCCAGTGCACACAGTAACATCTGCACGACTGCAGGTTCAGAAACATCCTCTGGCTGTTTCTATAATGAAAATAACTTGAATCATTCATCACATTAAAGATTTAAACAGAGGTGATGTTCATTATTACTTCTTCTTGTTATTTGCAAAAAGCCGCCAACTGTTAAATCAATCACCAACAACTTTAATAACTCAAAAAAAGTTCTAACAACCACCATAACGCGTATTTACCACACAACATACAGTTCCTCTTTTCTGTAAACATTTAAGGTATTACTCTAAATGACAACACGTTAATGTACAGTATAGTTGAACATAGTTCTTCTGCCTTTTTCTACATGTTCCAGGGAGAAATTGGACCACTACTCTGGCTCTGAAGCCTGGTACAAAGTCGACAAGTACTGGCCAACAACCGAAACTTATATCTATCTATAAACGCAAGGAAGGTCTGCCTGTCCGCCCATCGGCACAACTGTTCAATGGGTCGACTGACAGTCTTCAAACGTTGCAGGTGACAGTTACTCGGATCACCATAAGATAAGAAAAAGAAAACAACTTGAAATGCAAGTATAGTGTATGTATGTATATATATATATATATATATATATATATATATATATATATATACACACATATACGTCAGTAGAAATGCAACCTTAAAAAAAGCAAACACCCCCAAAAAAGTTATAATACACTAAAAAGAAATAAGTTTTAATCATCCAATATGTAATGTTGCTGTTTTGTTGCACTTATCAATATTATTTTTGTCATATTTTGACTAACTTATCTAAATAAACATTAATTCCCTTAATGACGGTTAATGTCGTTGTTGTTTTATTAAATCGGCCCAAATAATCGGCCGGCTGATTAATCGGTCTACTACTAAAGACCATTACGCGAGTACGAAACAATTAAACCGCAACCTTCTAAAAAAAAATGTGTGTTTAAAACCACCTGATGTTTTAACCGCAGTCCTGATGCTTCCTTTTGGCCACGAAACGACCAGAGGAGGAGGAGGAGGAGGAGGGGGGGAGAAAAACTTGCCGCAGTTCAGACTTCTGCAGTCCTGACTCAGGAAGCCGCTGCGTGAATCCCTTAAAACAGTCTCCATGTTCCCCATAAAACCCCGCAAAACACCCTGAAATCCAATAAAAGACTTTACCTTAGCGGCTCCACCACCGAGTCACACAAACGCCGCGGTAAATCCACAACTTCCCACGGTTTGAGTTCATGCGGACGTAGAAACTCAGCGCTGCTGCTGTGAACGACGCGGCGAGGACAAGTTCATCCACATTTCCTCAGACAAGAACAGCGCAGACTTGGAGGCGACAGCGGGGACTGCGGGTTTGTTCGTCCCCGTTCCCTAATGCCAGTTCCTCGCGGATATCCCTTTCCCCCGGTCCGTGTGAGATCAAACCATCACATTCCACCGCGTCCTTAACAATGAAAAAAGGTGGGTTTTCCTTTCTCTGCCGCTGGAGGACCCACCCCTCGGGATGACTCTGCCCGGTCTGACCGCAAAGAGAACGCCCTTCCCGGCTCCGAGGTCCCGCCTCTCTCCCCCACATCAGTGAGGAGGAGAGCGAGGCCGGTGAGAGGCAGTGGATCCACAAGAGTCCAGGGTGAATGGATGGTGAGAGTAACTCACAGTTAACGTCTTCTAAAACATTTTAAACATAAAAAGGTCAATATGATGACAAGGAATGAACCAATGGGCAGAATAACTTCAGCATTTCATATTATATGAGGAATTCTTATTGAGAAAATATTTTTATTTAAATGTTTTATTGCATTTTCAACAATATTAACCTTAAAGTTTGGTATAACAAATAATAAATAAGTAAAAAAAAAAAAAATCAAACCCACTACCAGTCTTGTATAAAATACTTAAAAGTGATACTTTAAAGTACAAGTATGTTACCAGAAAATGCCAAAAGCCTGACTTCCTTGGAGGAAGTACATGCAGTAAAATTCACATATACTATTTAAATGACCGTCTTTTTAGACGTGTGAAACTAAAAGTATCACACGTCTCATGTGATACCAACGTCAAAACGAAGACAGTATGCAAATGGGGTGATACTGGAAGTCACATTATAATAATTCATTTACTTTCCAGTATGAAGACATTATGTTAATTCATATTATTTTCGTAATATGTAAAGCTTTTAGAATGCACTGTGACACTGTGTAAATTCTAATAGTTCATTATATGTCAAGAAGTGTGCAAATGCCAGAAAGTAATTTGTGGTCTTAAAACGTGCACAATTTAATGTATTTAGTCTTTGAGTAGATGTAACGTCAGAGTTTCAGCGGCACTGGAACCTCTACAGAACCACTCCTGAGAGCAGCTCACATCCTGGCCATCGATAATAAGCACACAGTGATCGGTCAGAGCTGTCACTCAGCCTGTCGATATTCAGTCGTGGTGACTTGGACGTAGACACACGCTATACTTGACTTTAACTTGTGAATTACAGTGTGCCAACTACCTGAGTGCACTGCAGTTATACAGTATAATACCTGTAAGTGAAGTGTAATGTCTGCGCTGTTATTAGAGCATGATTATGGCACGGCAGTAAATTCTTCACTGTGTGTTTATTATCCTTGAGTTATGTAACTGTGGTAACGATTTCAATGTAATGATATAATGCCTCTGAATGTTTATGAATGCAATAGACGGTCAGTTATGCAGGTGATGTTCTATATGCACACACACATATACATACATACATGCTCACACACACACACACACACATATATTGAAGTGTTTGCTTCTGTTTCTCACACAGTTTGGACCAAGTCTTGCGAAACGCTGCTTTATTTGGGCGCAGAGGAGCGTCATAAACGCTGCCGTCATTTCAGGACTTTGCTCTGTTATCAGAAACCAAATCTTTGCTGCCTGGTCACCACTTAAAAGTCACATCAACACCACGCTGTATTCTCCTGATAAAGATAGTTATTGAACATCAAAAACCTCGCATTTATCAGAGGCCTTGGCGGCGCCTGTGTGAGTTGTGCAATTAAAATAGTTCTTTGTCAGGATTCCCCACAGTGAGACCTTTGTTTCCCCTTTGTTAAACATTGCCACCCGTTAAAGTGCCTTTTTATATGTGTTGTATCATTAGATATGAAGGACTAGGTGAAGTATAAATGATAATGATGATGATCACTCTGTAAAAATAAAAAAAGGCTAAATATAAAATATACACCAAGAGAAATTAAATCCTTTCAGAAGCTGCTGCAGCTACAGGCATAAACGGGCAAGTCCAAACACATGAGTGCCACAATAGAATATTCATGTGTACTCTTTACATTCTATAATACTCTTACTGCAAAAAGGAGTGTTGTAATGTAACAAAGTACAAATACTTTGTTACTGCACTTAAGTACAAAATCCACGTATCTGTGCTTTACTTTATTTGTATTTCTAGCATTTCTAGCTCTTTGTTACTCGTGACAACCAAATAAAATCAGAAGAAGAAGAGCTCGTAGGACGAGTTGCCTCTCATCTGGAAGGTTGTGGGTTCAATTCCTGGCTCTGCTCGTCTGTATGTGTCCTTGAGCAAAGACACTTAACCCCATGTTGCAGCGTGTGAATGGGTGAAAACTGGAGTGTAAAGCAGCTCATCAAGACTAGAAAAGCTCTATATAAATACAGACCATAACACCAACTCTTCTTCTTCTGATTTTATTTTTTAAAAGTAAAAGTTGCTAGAAATACATATACAAAGTAAATTACAGATATGTGAATTTTGTACTTAAGTACACAAGCAAAGTATTTGTACTTTGTTACATTACAACACTGAAAATAGGACATAGAAGCAGTATTAGACAAATATATTAGTTTCACCGGGATATATATATATACTGTATATAGACTTGACTCTTGTTTTCCGGAGGTTCTGGTCTGCTGCAGTCATTAAAACAACACTTGATCTATGACGAAGCAAAGCACAACAAATCCATCAAGGCTTTAGTGACAGTCAGATGACATGGAAGTAAAGGCAGACACGGGAAGTGCCTCGTTTTTTTATGAGAACGTGCATTGGTCATGTTTCATCCGTCCTGAGAGGTTTGGCTCACGCACAGACAAGTTTCTGTCATTTGGGAATTTGCCTTAATACATCAACTGATATTTATGCAAATGTATTACACAGACTGCAATCGAATGCAAGAGGACACGGTTTCAGGGAATGTAACCTCCTCCTTTGCATACTGTGGGAGCACAGAGACACGCAGATTCAGGAAGAGTGTGTGATTTGGCCCAACGACCTTTCCGAATCAGAATTTGTGAATAAACAGCACACATCATAGTCAACTTCACCAGCAGGCTGTCCTTTACGCACACATGATTTTGCTGTTTGCTTTTCTCAGGTATTTTATCTTATCTATGGAGAGACCTGCAGTGCCTGAAACAGCAGACTAATCTCTAATAATCCTGCACGGATCACCAAAAATGACAAGCAGCCAATAGTACAGAGTGCAAGGATCAGGTCAAAGGTCACCGCACAATATTCTCTTGACCAAAACAGTTGCATGTAGAAATAAAATGAGAGCAAATTAGGAGGATTTTAGGGGGATTTGATGCCCCAATGTGGCTCGCACTGGAGCTTTTTGTGCTTCACGTCCATTTTACAGCGATTACTAAGGATTAATTCACTCTACTCTCATGACTGGTTATGACCAGTATTCAAACAGATGTAACATCGGATGGATCAAAATGTAGGTTAGCTTCTCATGTGGAGAAACATGCACTGATAAAATACGGTATCGTACGACCACATTTGAACCATTCTCCATTAAGGGCTGTATCAGAAATTCAACTGTTCACAACAAAGGTTACGAGTGCTGGCTAAAAGAAAAACAGAGCTGTGCCCATTCATTGTTTTAAGTATATTAGATTTATTTGACTTTGTATATTTAGCAAGTTTTATCATACGTTATTGTGCTGATTATGTTTTAAATTTATCATTAGAGAAATTGTTATTGTGTGTTATGCAATCTTAGCATGCCGTTCTGTGTTTTAGTGGAGTTTTAACATGTTTGAGCGTGAATATGTTATTATACTGTTCATGTAAAAGAGTTTGCAAACTAGCAATAGCTATGAACTACACATAGGTACAGCACAAAGGATGCATTATTTCTATTGGAACTATGTTAACTGTATTGTCCTGATTTATATAAAAATTCTATCCAGTGTCATCAAGCACTGTTGTGTATCATCGTGTAACCTTATATGTCGTCATGCTATGCACACGCTGCGCTTGAAGATCATCTGCATGATAAAAATGATGATCATCACTAACGGCTTTCAACACGACCTAGTGAGCTCTGTTATTTGAGATTTTCATGTCTCAATAGACAGAATATCCCAGCTTCAAATCCATTGATAATTTTGAAAAAGTTCCTGTCCTTTCTGTCAGGTCTTATATTCCCCTGAAGTACAGATGCCTCGGCCTGTTTAAGTCACTCTCACATGATCTTCTCTCTCTCTCTCCATTCTCTCTCTCTCCCTCTTAGTCTCTCTCTCACTGCAGGGGGACATTCCTCAAACCTCAGCCTCTGGCATGCAGTAAATCTGCCTGAGAGAGACCGACACGCTCTGGTCTGCCAGGAACCTTTGCCAGGCAAGATGTACAGTTAAACACAACCTCAACCTCATCCTCCTCATCATGTCTTGCTGTTCTCCTGAAATGTCCTGCTGACATCTTCCTGTGTGTAAACGTTACTCTGCTATGGATCAAGGTCAGGTGAAGGAAAGAAACTGTGAGAAGATGTTAATAAGACAGGAAAAGGTGAACACAGGCAGCGCCCTCCCTTCCTGCCTCCCTGAGGAATGCGTCGCTCCAACTTCTGATGATTAAAAGTCTTCCAGGTCGATAGATTGCTATCCCATTAAAAAAAGCTGTTGCAATCCTGGCATCGTTCCCCTTCTGTGTCTCTGCACACCTGGCCTGGAAGTACAACCACTCCTTGAGAGGGAAAATTCCTTGGACAGCTCTGTGCATCAGTGTAGAACATCAGGGACGACCTGCATGAATCTTTGTATTATTATTTTCCTTTTTTTTTCTCCACGGGCCATTTAGAGGCCATGCAAGAGACTATGAAAGAAAAGGAATCACGTGGCATGAAGGCAGAGCCAGGTTTAAAATCTATGGAGCAAGTTATGAAACCTACTTTTTACTCTTATTTTAAAATTTACTACTATTTTAAATAATTTTAAAGCACTTTTAGGTCCTTTTTTTAGTGTAATTAGTGTTGTTTCGTCATCTGTTTCCACCTCGGTGGACAATAAAGATCTATTCTATTATGTTCTATTCTATTCTATTCTATTCTATTCTATTCTATTCTATTCTATTCTTACATAAAACAAAACAAACATTTTCTACAGTACTTCCGTATGTCATATCTGTGCTTCTCTGTCTTTCACCATAGCCGTGCTTGTCCCGACTGAATGAAGAAACCACAGAGCTCTGAGGTGCAGACACAGGCAGGTTGGTGCATGGTGTCTTCTGTAGTTCAGAGAACGCGGAACACACATTCTCCATACCGGACGATCATGTTTGTGAGAGGCTAAAATCATAAATTGTGATAAAAATCTGATTGTGAGTCCTCTTGAAAGTCTATGATGATTTTTTTAGTTGCAGAACACATTTCCTATTTGGTATTTTCAGTCATTGTGCTGAAGCTATCTTGCTTTACTTGAGCTATGTGCTTGTGCCGCCGCGCCTGCTCAGTCTGGATATAAAAATCACCTCTAAAAAAAAAAAAGCATTTTGTGAACTCATTTTGCAACGGTTTAATGACTTTTACATTTTAAATGACTCCATTGTGTTTCGGTTCACTTATTCCAGCAGCAACGATAGCAGCAGCAGGCAACTGTGGAACTGTAGCTTCAGTAGAAAGCAAAATCAAAGCAAATGGAAAAGTTGGAGGCGATGGGGAGCATGCACTATGTGTCACAGTGACAGTTTTGTGTTTACAGTGTTTCCACTGTCCATCCATCCAGCCATTAGGTACTGTATATTATGTGAACAGTTTTAAGTTTTGCCTTCGTCATTTGGACAATTGTTGCTCCTGCAGAGGAGTTATACGACTTATATTTCTGCAAAGGGTTGACGCTTTCTCCCAGAGCCAATCTTGCTGTTTCCTCTTGTACCCAGTCTTATTAAATCTGATCTATCTATGTGTATATATATATATGTATATACCATGAATCAACTTTATTTTGATGAAATATTTATTCATATATATATACACACATACATACATGCATATGCACATATACACACAGACACATACATATATACATACACACACACATATATATATATATATAAACCGTATATACATATACACTGTCGAACACTGTAGTGCACTATAGTGTAGAATACATGTGAACTCAGCATTTCTAATACCTTTCTTTGAACCAAACCACATTCCACATGCGCTGCTCTCCATTTCATGACCAAAACAAATCTCAGTGACTTGCTGTGGAATCTTTTGAATCCACACCCAAACCACGAACAACAAGATGTATGTCAAAGGATTTCTTTTTACAGTGTAAGCCTGCACACAAAGCAGTGGCACAGCATGTCTGGCAGCCATGCAGGGCACAACCACGAAAATGCTCTGCTCTCTTGTTCCACTGCCAGGCCATAATAACAGGAATAAGGTGGGGGAGGCTCGTTAACCTTAATCTAGGAATTACACTGTGGCACCATGGAGAGGAGGATGTGTTGAGTTTGTGCTTGTACATGGGAGATGGATGGGATCACATTTTTAAATTGAGGGTGAGTGGGGGGGGGGGGGGTTGTGCTGTAGCTACACACTCGGAGGTGAAGTTCATGTGGTTCACACACTGCTGTGTGGAACTTTACCTGGACTAAACTCAGAGAGGAGCCGTTTTGTTTTTTCTCCTTTTTATTAGCCTCTTCCTCCCTCATGTGGTCAATGCAATTACTGCACTTCTGATCTCTTTCTCTGGATTATCATGTTGGTTTATTATGGAGGGTAGATGGAAACTTAGTGAGGGCCTCACACACAAAGTGTATCATATATATATATATATATGTATCATACATTATATAAAGGGAATAATATGACAAAACACAGTGAAACACATGCTTTAAAAAACACAACTGGAATCATTGTTCTTTTACTACTACCACCACCACTACTATGTATTGTTACTACTACTACTAATACTAATAATAATAAAACAATAATAATAATCTTCATCTATAGAGCACTAATGCAAATTTAACATGAATTTATGAAATGCATGAGGTGATACTCAGCAAAGGTATTCTATTTATTGTTGTAATTGGTATCAAAGCACCTTTAAAGTACCTTTAAAGTACCTTTAAAGTGCATCATCAAAGCTCTTTTGCATATTAACCTTTGTATGTGCCTTTGTAAAACTACTATCATCAGAACCTGTACGACTTGTTGGTTTTACAACCTAAGTTACTGACTAACTAGTCTAACTGCTGTTTAACTGCTGTCTAGCTACCGCTAACTGTGTGTGTGAAATAAACCTTCAGGAAGACAGTATAGATTGTTCCCGTCGTACTTGTTCTGGTTGCCCATTCCAGAAGGGATTATTGAGCTGAAAGGATCAGCCAGTAAAAATCTGGACAGTATCGGTATCAGCCTGATATGATACTCTGTTCGATACCGGTCAAATGTTGGACAGATGACAATGTAAGATCCAAAAATCTTACATATCACATGCTTCGCTATGCACACACTGTAAAAATGTAAATATAATATATAATCAGCCTTTTATCATAGTCATGCTATGAACTGCTTTATTTCTTCTTGATCTCGAAATGCATCAGGACAAATGTGTCGTTAACGGCTGCATAGTTGAAAAAGTCTAAAGTGACTGTATCGGAACGATATCGATATCGGCAGATGCTCTAGTTTTTGACATCAGTATCGTACACGAAAAAGTGGTATCGGTCTCCCAAGTGGAAACACATGACACAGAAAGTTTGCCCTTCAAAAGTCACACAATTGCCCACAAAAAGTAGGTTCCTGATGGGTTATACAGTACAGAGAACTGTATAATTAATTGTCATCATTCTGGCTGTTAATGTGTAATAAAATGTAAAATGTTGGGGAAATAAAGCCGAAGGAACTGCTCAAACTGTTTTACCGACTCAATGGTTCAACTCGGAAAAATAGCTTGAACCTTTAATTTAATGAATGCATTTCTAGTTCCTTCAAGTTGTGTTGGGAGTCGATTAAGTCATTATTCTTGTAATACATCCCAGGAATTATACATTATTACATTACATATGACTGTAAATGTTCCTGTTACACCACACTACTGTCTCCACTCACCCAGGACAAATTTCAATGAACAAGAACAAGAACATCAGCTTGGGAAAACTCCTAGATTGCTCCAAAGTGGGAATCCGGTCTTCTCCTTTCATTTTGACAGACAGGAACCATAAATCTGAAGTGTGGCCTCGCGCTTACGCCACAAGGGACTTTCCCCAAGATGAGTTAGACAAGTCCACACCTCCTCCGTCTTGAGCTAAAACACTCCCTCTGATTGTGACATACACTCTATCTGACACCATCTGTGTACTCTGGAGCGGCACAGGCATTCGCAGTATTCACATCTTCAGCGATAACACAGAAGATAAAGCAGCCTGGTGAGTTCACGTCCTATTAGTTCTTTAATTCTTTCTAAGTGAAGGTGTACAGATCAATTAAAGTCTGTTTTAAGCCAAAACAAAGAAAACAGTTTGACTTCATTATTTGTTCATCACAATTTCCTTTTAGCAGTGAATTTTTAAAGTGTGATTGAGTTTGCCTTCAAAATATTATTATGCTAATAGTGAAACGAGTGTATAATTGAGCAGAAAAAAAGACGGAAAATAGACAATAATTATTATTACAAGAAAGAAATTAGTAACAAAGGTGAACTGACACTTAATCAAAAGTGTTCACCTTTATTGAATTTCAATTATCTCTTTCGATGTTTGAAAAAAATGCAATTGACCTAATTGTGTTGTTGACATAATGACATGTTAATTTATGTAAGGCGTTAATACCAATTAACCAAGAGCGCAATCTTCTTCTGATCTCGAACAAAGCTCTTCTCTATTAAAAAACCTAGGATATGAAATGTGCTGTTTGTTACTTTTCATCGTTTAAATGACGACATGCCTTCCATTTCCTGGCCACCGTTAGTTTACAGCAGAAAAGATGCTGCCATTACTTTTGATATTGCTTCACCTCCTGCATTTCTTCATCACGTCCCACGGTGTGACCAAAGATTCTTTCAGTTTTTCTCTTTGAAAACCTGAGGGGTATTGTACATGTCACAGGCTTTGGGACGTGACACCGCGCCATCAATGTGGAGTGGTGTTCTCAAAGTCCAGTGACATGCAGCACAGTATTTATTTGACGCGGTGTTTTAACTGTTAAAGTCACATGGAAGAAGTAAAACAGCTCAGCTCAGACTGTGACTCCTTATGTCACCTGTACAATTTCTCCCTGGAAGAAACACAGTGGCTCTAATTGGTAAAAACTGAAAAGAGATAAATAAGTCGGTGAATAAACGCAGTCAACAGGAGGTCATTTTGTTGCAGTTTTTTATCTCACTTGCACTGTAAGCAAAACCTTCTTGTTGTTCACATGCCGATTTGTTTTTTGACAGATATATTGGCATCAACCACAGCAGGAGCAAACATGTCAGAACCCTCCGGTCCTGAAACCACAGCCACTGAGAGTCAACCCTTCCTGGACTCTGAGTTTCGTTACATCCTCCTCCCAGTTGCCTACGGCATCGTCGCCTTCCTGGGTTTCTTTGCAAACGTCTATGTGCTGTTCGTCCTGCGCTGCCTTCGTAGCGCCAAGGCCATGGGGGAAATCCGCATCTATATGACCAACTTGACCATCGCTGACTTCCTTTTTGTGTCGGCTCTTCCCTTCTGGGTAGGGTACTATAGTCGTCACGGTAACTGGGTCTACGGCGACTTCATGTGCCGGCTGACGGGGTCGTTTTTCTTCATCAACACCTACTGCTCCGTCCTCTTCCTCGGTGCCATCAGTGTCAACCGGTACTGGGCGGTCACCCGGCCTCTGGACGCGGCCTCGTCAGACCACAGGCGTCGTGGGATCATTGTGTGTGTCGTCATCTGGGCGTTGACCGGATGCATGGCCATTCCATTTTTGACATCTCCAGGGATCAACACCGACGCGAACAACGTCACTCGGTGTTTTGAGGGCTACCAAAACGTGACCGAGGAGAAGAAGAAAGTGATCGCAGCCGTTCATTTCGCAATTATCGGGATGTTTTCCCTTGTCTTTTTTCTTGTTGTGGTGTGCAACTTCCTCATCGCTCGCGCTTTACTTGCTCAAAACACTCCTAAGCCAGAAGTCCCATCTGGGACACTCAAGGCCAGAAAGTCCAAAAGGCCCAAAGGGATGAAAAGGAGGGCCCTGCAAATGTTGCTGGCTGTGGTGGGCGTGTTTGCTCTGTGTTTCCTGCCCCACCACGCAGTCCAAGGCCCGTGGACTCTGGCTGTGTTGCAGATCAAACAGGGCTGGGGCCACGTGGGCTGGGACCAGAGCACTCTTCAGGCACTCAACGATGCTCATCAGGTCACCTTGCTTCTCATGGGCCTCAACTGCATCTTGGATCCGGTAGTTTACTTTTTTGCCACAAAGAAGTTCAGAAGGTTCATCATGGCCCACATCAAACGCATGGGAAAGGGAGAAGGATGCTCACACACAACCAACTCGCAGATTTCTATGGACAGCAGGAATAATCATAGCCAGAGACTTCATCAACAACCTGAAGAGAAGTGACTCATCATTTTTTATCAGCTGTGTAAAATACTGTATTAGATATTTGTCACTTGGGACAGCTGCGGTGGGTGTGTGTGTGGGGTTTCCACCTCCTGCTTCTCCAGAGCCCCACAGTCATGATGCTATGTGTCACCAGGGTGACCAGGGTTCTGACACCACACCCTTTAATGTGGACTCATTTTCTTGACGTTTGAAACACTGCACATTGTTGCAGCTGATGTCTGGATTGCACCAGTCTGTTCTTCCTGTCTTAAATGGAAGCTGAAAAAGCAGAAGTTTTGCAAGCAGAAGTCCATGCACATGTGACTCTGTGAGGCCACATTGTGCAATGAATGGTTCAATCTGGGGCGTTTAAAACAACAACAAAGAAAGTCGATAATAGGGTGTATCTTCTTACATGATTAGTCATACCCAACAGCTGCACAGTGAGTCGTATCACACCAGTAAAATATGTAAGAATATTCGGACTCCCATTAGAGAAATTCATCTTTTTTTTTTTGGTTTTGCCTGGACTCGTCTCGCCCGGCGTTGTGAATCCAGGGAACAGAAGTAATAATGCCCTCTGGCATCCAGTATTGTGACATTGCGTTCATTGTTTCGTATGATAAACAAAAAAGAAATTCCATGACTGATAGTGAAGGCTGTGAAAGTCTGTATAGCTGCTTAAATGTGCTGTATGTGTGCTGTGAACGAGATGTTTTAATTTAAAGTGTGTGCTCAGGGTCCAATTGATCTTGCAAAAGAAAAGTATGCTCATATTCATACTTGTATAATATGTTTTTTTTTTTTTTTTTTAATATAATTTTAGATGTGGATTTAAAGCTGTAGTGCGTTATTTTTTGAATATAAACAAACGTCTGCTACATTCAAACCAGATACTCTCTACTCTCTGCGACGTAGCAGTGTTTTAGTGTCCGTGGAGAATGTCACAACCACAAGTACCGGGGTACAGAACATGCAGAACTCCTCGCTAACCTGCAAAGGCAAGAATGCTAACCACTACACAACCATTTGGGTAGTGGAAAAAGTCAGCAGGGGGTGATGCGAGTTCCCCACGGGCACTTTAAATAGCTTTATTCTAAAAAAAACAAACATGGAAAAACTGTCTCAAATAAGAGGTTTTATTAGTGTGTGTCGTAAAAGTATGGTTTCTTACCGTTTTGTGGCAATATAATCATCATTATCAAACAAAGTACACACATCTCCACATCCAATCTCAAACCTTAGCATAATTGATGAGCTTTATATGGAGGTACTGAACCAGCTTTAACTTTTAATCTGCAGCTGAAAATCCTTTTTTTTCCCCCTCCATTCTCCGTCTTCTCACTTTCCCAGACTCGAGTACACATTATCCGCAGTCATATTGGTGGGGTCCAGATTAGTGTAGGCTTGGTTCACGCTTGTGCAATTCATGTACACATCTCCAGCGCTCTCTGGTGAACATGCCCTGTTGTATTACAAAAATAATAGTGCATGAACTCTGTTAACACCATACGTGTCTCTTCAGTGCAGAGAATAATATAAATGTGAGTGTGTGTGATTGGTTTCACACTTACTTTGATGCCTTTGCAGGTCCAGGAAACCCTTCAAGAAAACAGAGGAGTTAAAATTCACCACGGAATGTTCAGTGCTCAAAATCTCACCAAACACTTCAGTGATCCGTGACGTTCTGCACCTTTAACTTCAGTGGCAGGTGTGCTCAGCGTTCCACCACCAAATCTTTGCCAGCCGAGCCAACTCAAGAGAGTGAGGATGATGATCAAAGCCAGGAGAGAGAGGACAAACGCAGCTATTCCTAAATTGTCACTCGCTGTTTTTAGATTAGGGAGAAAAAGCACAGAAAAGCAGGTCAAAGATGGACTCAGATGTGGGTGAATTTTAAAACGGGTGTTTTGTTTTGTCCTTGTTCATGACAAACAGTCAATTGTTGGATTTGGCAACTTAACTTTTGGCAACTTAACTTAAGTTCCGTAGAGTTGTTGATCCACTGCTGAGTTCAGTAAGTAAAGTAAAAAATGATAAGATTAAAGTCGGAATTATGAGGAAAAAAAAGTCAGAATTCATGCTTTTTTATTTGTTTTTTCTTTCTTTTTGAAACAAATCCAAATTTTAACTTTTTTTCCCCAGATTTTTTTCCTCAGAATTCTGACTTTAAAGGCGACATAGACTGGAAGCTCCAATTAATGCTGTGTTTGTGTGTGTGTCTGCGTCATTACCTCGTTTATGAAAACCTAAAGTTTCAGAACAAACAGTTCAGCCACTGCTGAGAAAATAGCGTTGTATTGTTTTCCTGGGCTCTGCGAAGTGGATCGGCACTTCCCTATGCTGATGATGTCATCAGAAAACCTCACCACTCCTCTCACCACCATAGCGCCTCCTGGTGCGGGCACTAGTCCGGGCACATCCGGTTGCGTACATTCAACCGCAGAAGAAGAAGAACTACTCTCGTTGTAGCTGCTGAGATGCAGAGCATCCACCGTGCCAGAGGGGGAGCTGTGTATCTGAGAGCTGGCCTACCAATTATGTCACTTCCAGGTACCTGGCCAATCACAGGACAGTGGGAAACAACAGAGTCCACGTTCTGGGGGTGTGATTTTGGTCTGAAACAGCGCGGCTGACGAGAGTGTCAGGGAGGAGATATTTTGATCGGCTCGTTTGCAGTGACTGGGAGGTTTTTAACCATGAAAACAAGTTAATATACGTAAGCAGACCTCCATAACTAACATATATGTGCGATACAAGCATTCAATTTTAAAATTTTGTATGCTTGTTATGCACCAATGACACCAGAACAAATTCCTTGTATGTGCAAATCGTACTTGGCAATAAAGCTCTTCTGATTCTGATTCTGATTCTGATTCAATGTCACCTTTAATCTTAGAATTTGTGCTTTTTCAAAAAAATATTATTTCTGTGGCCCTAATACTCTTCCATATGTTCAATCTTATGTCTTATGTGTTTGGATTTATGACACAAATTTACCAAATGAGACAGCAGCAGTAAACCAGCAGCTCCAAAAACATGTTTTCTGAATGGACATTGATGCAGGAGAGTGAGCAGCTTACACCCACATTTCCTTCAGGTACCAGCTCCGTCTCAACATCAACACAGTCTCGTGCAGACTGGCCTACAGTTTAGTGCACTGACTCACATGTTGGCTGCACGTCCACGATGTAGACTGTGAGATTCCGGCTCATGGGCCGTGATGGAGCCTCAGCTCTGCAGCGGTACAAGCCACTTTGCTCTGGTTGAGTGAGTGTCAGGTTCCCTCCGTGGCTCACATCCTGCCAGGTCGCATGTTCTAGGTGTTGCCAAATGACAGCGGTGAAATCACTGCAGAACAGCGTCACTGGTTGACCTGCTGCAACTGGGTAGTCTGGTACGGCCACCGCCTGCAGAGGAGGAGGTGTATCTAGAGGGGAGGAAGGGAAGATGAGGGAGTTACCAACTATGGATTGTACAGATATCCAGAATAATTGGTGTACTGATGATCTTATAACAGCAGGTTGGTCCAACTTTTCCCTGACCTTTTTTTTTGTTGATTGACATCCAAAAATGCTATACACTGTCACTCTTGTGTGCAATAATGTACTCTGAAAAGCTTTAGTCGCACGAAGAATCACCTGTCATTGTAGTTGTTGTAGCCAAAGTATATCCTGTTGTCGTGAAGGATTTAACTGCAATAAGCACAAATAAATTGAAAACTCATATCATCTGGATTTTCTCCCCCATTCCTGAACACATATCTCCTTACCTGTGCTCTCAGAGACAAAGGACAGCAGCAAAAAGCCCAGCAGCATGTTGCTCTGAGTCACCGCAGGCCGACAAGAACGAGAATGATTCAAAGGTAAATAATTAAAACACAGGTGTGAAGGGAGGAAGTATGAGAGCGAGCGTTCGATATAGAGAGGGAAGTCGTCTCAAGTTCCCTCTTTTTGAGCCAACGGTGGCTTCACCCATCAAAGATTTTAAATATTTAAAAATCTGTCACTCAGTTCAATGGCCTGCAGAAAAAAAAAACCCAGTACTTTCAATGTCCTTTATATTTTCTATATTATTTCTATCAGTCAATATGACACTCATATTTCACATTTCATATCTCCGGCAGCTGGTTCCCTTCAGGCTGAGGCTGTGATGACAGCCGAGATTGTTGCGTGTGGACAGTTGGACACCAGACGTCGCGCCTGTGGCAAGTGTCCACCTGCTGCCAGAGCAGGTCAAGAGATGGACGTGGGTTTTCAAAGGGTTCTGCCAAAAGAACACAAATAAAATACCAATATACTGCATCTTTATATGGAAAAAAAGCATATCATTTATTTATTTTTCTCTAGATGATGACTGGACCTACAAGTATGACTGTAATCATGCCATCTTCGTGTACAATACATTATATTAATGATTCATGGATGTAAA
Source organism: Solea solea (assembly GCF_958295425.1). Lineage (NCBI taxonomy): Eukaryota > Metazoa > Chordata > Actinopteri > Pleuronectiformes > Soleidae > Solea > Solea solea. The sequence goes on from NC_081151.1 coordinate 9,409,160, forward strand.
CTATTGACTCACACAGGAACATAAGTTGTGAGGCGAGATGATAAACAAGGCCATTTCACTTCTTCACTTCACTTCAAACAACACACTACTATGTATGAAAATGAGGAGGAGGAAACGTATTAGCTTCTTCCCACTCAACCATTTTTTTCACCAATATAACCAAAGTGTACATTTATACACATGTACACCCTATTGCAAGATTTTCTTGTATAAAAAATGTATACATATATATATACATCCGCATATGCATATTGTCATTTGATACATACTGTTCATGCTTCTCTATGTATCTGTATAATCTATTTAAAATCTACAACACTAGACAATTAACATCATTGTCATCACCAATCTTATAATAATCTAATAATAATAATAATAATAATGATAACAATATTTTGTTAAATAAAAATAATTTCTTTGTACTTTGTACTTTGTTTTAAATTGGATAATGGTTGGACAGCAATTCCACAGTTTCATACCTTTAATTTATAGTTATACACATGCTTTTCCACTTAAATTATAACCATCTCCCTCACAAAGAACAGGAGTCTGTTACTCTGGTATTTGACCAGAGCAGATCAGTTCCCTCATCTCCAAACAGGAGAGAGAAGTAGAATGAAAAATCAGCACATGGAAAAACTACTATAAACTTCCTCTAAGTTACCTGAATCCTCCTTACCAACACAAATCAGCGATGTAATCATCATTATATCATGATCATATCAGTAATATCTGCAGTTTCCATGTGTTTAAGAACAGAAACACCCAAACTCCTTCATTCCCACAGGGCAAACTCTAACGTGCTCTGACCTTTTAGTGCACAGTTTTACTCATACGCTGATTTCTTTTACTCTTTCACTGCAGATGAGAGAAATCATATGAGAGACATTCTCCACATGCCCTGCAGCCATCTGTGACTTCAATTTAATGAAGTTACGTACACCGGAGGGGACAGAAGAACCTCTCTCTCTCTGTCTCTGTGAGAAAAAAAAAGATAAACAGTGATACTGTATAATCTTCTATATCTTCTGTGTGAGTGTGTGTGCAATGTGTCTTTCGCTCCCCCCAAGTCATCATTCTTCATTATTATTCTATTATTCATTACTCATTTATTATTCTGTTCATACTGCTGTATAAAGTGGGGCCTTGGTAATCACCACAGACACGACTGAGACACACACACACACACACACACACACACGAGTCAACACACAGAGAAGTAGTGGAACAAATTCTTTGTCAAGATTTAAACAGAAAATTCATCAATAAGTAACCAATTATTACTGATTTTCTTAAATGTGAATACAATTTTAAAATTTAAAAAAAATTATAATTTTGTTAAAAGTGACAAAGTAATCAACACATTAATCAGAAAGAAAAGTATTTTTTAAGTCGCATCCTTAATACTATCCCTAAATTCACATTTGCTATTTCCTACTTGAATAAACTGCAAATGAGGTAATTGCTCTCCTCTGGGAGTGTTATCTTTGCTGACCTCTAGAGGGCAGCATTCATCCAATAGTTCATCCAAGAACATCTTTTGTGACCCAGTGGTGGACAAGGAAGACTGATTTTTACAGGGCCATAAAAAAAAGGTCACCCCCATACAAAAAGGTAATTCCATTTATTTATTTAATTATAATACTTATTTTATTAAATATTGAGTGTTTAAAATGTGTCGTTTTCAGGATTGTCTTCGCCCCACGCGCTTTACAAGAGGACTGAGGAGGTGGCATTTTGCTGTTACACCACCAGAGGGAGTCTGCTTCAAAATGAGCATGTTTAGCGGAGCGAAGCTAACCCTGTTCATAAACCTAAAAACGTCCGTATTTTACAGGTAAGAACGTATTAAACATGAATTAACAGACACTGGTGTAGTCAGAGGATAACAGGGCTGTCAACAATTCAGGGACGTTGGACGTTTGTCCCCTTTGTGTTTGTTTGTGATGCTTTTGTTGTGTGCTGTGAATTAGCTAAGTTAGCAGCTAAAGCTAATGTGTAGATCAGGGGCTTCAAACCGTCCATGCTTCAAACCCTCGGGCCACATGCGGCCCCCCAGTCGATGTCCTGTGGCCCTACACTTATTTATTTAAAATAATAACAATAATAATAATACATTAGGTTATATTTATCACATTGTTAAATTCAACATTTAAATATATATAAGCTTGGCTAGTGTTTAATTAGTTGTTTTGATGAGTTTTATTTCTGTCTGTTTTTCTTATTTACAGATTAATTTTGCAGCATTAATATGTTTTTTTGTTGTTATTGTGAACGTTATAAATTAAAAGTATTTCATTGCAATGTCATGATGAATTATCAGGACATGATTTTAATTTCTAAATACTAAACAGTACTTTTCCCCCCCAAACTTTTGGACTTTTTTCACTTTTGGACCCTCTTGACCCGACGAGAAGTTCACTGACCCCCAGGTCATTTTGAGTTTGAAACCCCTGGTGTAGAGACAAATACTAAGTTACTGGTTCCCTCGCTGTGATGTGTGTGCCGAGCAAAGCCTGTACATAAAACGTGAAAAGATGTACATACATGTCTGTATTTCAAAATTCACACTGCTTTTCACTTAATTTCAGGTTTGCAACAATTTGATAAACAATACCAATATTATAGCTGTTATTGTACAAAAGCAAAAATAATTACACCGTATAGTATAAAACTAAAATATGATTTAAAAATCGGTAACTAAGGAATTTCTGTGGCCTCTCTCTTTGTTCAGTCTCTACCAACTCCTGAATGGAAAACCTGCCTCTTGGTCCACAATAGCTGACATGTTGAGTGTGCCATTAAACAGCAGAATACAGATGAATGAATGAATGAATGAATAGCTATAGTGTAAAGATTAAAGCTAGAAATCACACACCTGTAGCTTTGAAAAAAAAAAAACAAATCCATCGTCACACATTTAAAGATTGATTTTCCGTTGTTTCTTAGTACAAACAGACCCAGTGTGAAGAAACAATCAACCACTGGGTGGTGCTCACAACTCATTAACAGTAGCAACAATATTACCCAGGTCCAGCATCAATCCTCAGCAGCTTTCCATTTGTCCTCTTTCAAAATCCCCCGGTGATTCCTGACCATCAGCCTGAGATGTAGCCGCTTGATACTGAGTGTGTAGTTATAGAGAAATCCATCAGTGTGCTGGGAGATTAAAACGGTTATTTCACAGCAGGGATATGTTGTGTATTTTCAATTTAAATGACAGTTTTATACGTAGTTTTGTTTGTGTGATAAAAATCTGTTCCTTTATTCTGGATTATAGGTTCACTTCAATCAGATTTAGCCTCCAGTAAAATGGCAGTGTGACAGTCTGTACCTCTGGGGTATTTCCTTTTTTGTGGTTTTTTTGAGTTCACACTTGAATTGCTGTGCTCCGTACTCTCTCACGCTTTTCAGTTTTGTTCGTGTGCTTTGAAAATTAGCCCAGTGGGGGGGTGTGTGTGTGTGTGTGTGTGTGTGTGTGGGGTGGGGTGGGGTGGTGGGTGGGTTTTACACACACTTCATTATGAGTAAAATACATTACTATGTCACTGAGAGGAGAGAAAGCATGCAACTCAGTGAGAGATTTCCTCTTGGAGACAGTTATCTTTGATGACCCTAATGAAACATGAAGCCATTGTGTGTGTGTGTGTGTGTGTGGGGGCAGAGAAAGACGTGAAGGAGTGTACTCATCCCTGCATCATTTTTTGATGGATAAGTTTCCTCCCTCGTCTTGTCACGCGTTGGTTGTCACGGTGATGACGAGTGGCTTCCTTCTGCTTCTCTGGCGGGAAGGATGTGACAGTTGTACAGGCATCTGCCAGTGTGCGTCTCACTGCTCTTCCTCCTATACACTCAATTATTCCCGCCATCCCAGTTAAAATGATAAACTCCTCACTTATTTGCTTTTATTGTCCATTTCCTGCAGCTCCCTGCTGCAGTGCACGCCCGTGTTAAACTACAAATATTAACCCCCCCACCCCCACAACTGACCTGTCCTGATGGACGCCTCAGAAATAATAACCGTGCTGTGAACGGCAACAGCAGTGACAGGAGCTATTACAACACCGCGCAACACAACAACAGAGGACAGACAGCACTCAACTCCAGATGGGCGCTTCCTGTGCCAGGCAGGAAATGGCACTGAGCTCCCTCACCATCATATTTCATTTTAGCAGAGAAGAGAGATGATCATCACTTCATCTTCGGCACATCCATCCCCCAACGGGGGAGCTGCAAATTCATTTCAGACTTTTTTTTTTCTTCTTCTTCTCTGCATGGATCCCATTTGGGCTGTTGTCAACACTGGTGAGAAATACTGGGAAATTTAAACGCCACATTAAGCCTCAGAGCCTTTTTCGCTTGCTGTGGTGGAATGGAGGCGATTCAAACCTAAACGTGGCTGACCATGCACACATGTGCACACCCGCATGACATGTGTGCAGAAAAACCTATTCAGTTAAATTCACAATGACGTAACATCCTGAAAAGAAAGGTGTATTTTTAATTACTTTTAAGTACTTTTTTTTAGTACCTGCTCTGGTGAGGTTCCAAACGATCTGAGCCCATACTAAAATGTGACGTCGACAGACTGCCAGCCACTGATTGGTCAGAGAGTGTCGTCACTGGCAGAGTCATGAGCGCGACGTCCGACACAGGAGTCAAACCGAACAATGACGAACTGTAGATCAGTTAAAAAGATTTAAAAATGAAAACATGTGTTAACCTCCGACATTTAGCAAAGGAAATGTCTAAAATCTCATCATTTAACAGAGGAGTCTGATGTATTTAGCGACATCGCTGATGAAGTCGTCCATCACAGCACAGCCCTATGACAACTAATCTTCTTAATGAACTGATTCTAATGATTCAGTACACCGAAAACAACTGCTTTACAAGTCACTCGTCACTAGTTTGTGTGTATAAAACGACATCATGGCCCTGCCGTGCCATGCCGCACCGTACAGTGGAAAAGCGCCACAATCTGCAGCTGTGGAGGAGCTGATTTAAAGCAATCCATTATTTCCCGCATGCACTCGTCCAGTCTTACCAATAAACGTCAGGCTCGACATACTTATCATGCTGAGTGCCACGGTTGAATAATTTCGTCTGGCTCTGGATGATCATTCTAAACATTGAAAAGTAAATAATAATAATATAAAAATGGAACAATTATCCTGAATAAAATCAGAAAAAATATGGCTGGTAGATGAGTGATAACAATATATTAACAACAAAAAAAGATACGACTTTGAAGTGTTTATACTGTGTGCATGCTCATTGTTTTGTGTGATTGCATGTAGTATGTGTGCATGCTTACCTGTGTGCATACATGTGCATGTGTGTGACTGCATCATCGCTGTGCTGTACTCTGCAGAGGATGTGCTCGGGTTCTGCTGTACAGGTCCTGTGTTGAACAGATGTTGCAGACAGCGATACCGTCCCTGACGCTGAGCAGGGACAAATTACAGGCCGATACACACACACGCACGCACGCACAAGCACACACACACACACTCCACAAATATAACCTTCAGATTACAGATGGCCCCTATCACAGACTGCCGACTGGATTTGCAAGATGTAAATACTGAAAGTGTAATCCAGTGAACGGCCGAGGGGGGGGAGGGGGGCTAAACATGGGTCAGGACGAGGACCAGATGGTCGATGTCCGTGTGTGTGTGTGTGTGTTCCAGGTATTACTCATGTTGTGGGGCCCTTTGTCTGTTTGCACAGTCATATTATGGGGACTAAAAGCCTTGTTGTATAGTTCGGAAGAGGTTGGGGTTAGTATTTGATGTGCGTGTGAAGTCTGTGGGTTCATCGCTTTGCTGTGATTGCGTCGTGAACGGCAGAAGTTGAGAAATGTTCCACTTTCCAAACATCAGCTCAGGCGGTGGCTGATCGAAAGCAAATATCCCAGCACAGGTGCTCGCCAATCAAATCATGTTTAACATTGACCACAAACACAACACAGCCTGAATAGAGCTCTCAGTCAAGGTTGTTCTCCCCATTTATTAATGTTCTTTGTTGGACAAAGTGCACTGCACAGTAATGGCAGACATAGTTATCCAGACACAGTGTTGCCAACCGTTCTGTAAAATAAGGATTTGTTCCATATTTGAAAGACAAAAGACATATTGCGTATGGAACGCACTTAGTTCCTTATTTTTCTTAATCAAGTCAAGATTAGTCCACTTATGAAGATTGTGCGTTTTGTATGAGGGGAAAAAATAAAAGCCTCCTCCTGCTGTCAGGCCTTCTCCATCTGGACCCTTTTAATTGGTCGTCCGAGTCTTGCATCTCGTGGCAACGGAGACGCAGCGTGATTTAAAGGTAAAATGGCCACAGGAAGATACTGCTCAGTATGAATACATTACATAACATGTAAAATTATTCTTTTATTGATGGAAAGTTACACGCAGACGGGAAGAAAGTGTAAATGAAAGCGCGAGATCTTTGACTTCTAACCAACACACACATATGGCCCTGTGATTTCCCTGTGGCTCCGTTTGTGAGTGAGAGGAAAGAAAAAGAAAGACAGCGTTGTCAAGTGAGTGAAACCTCGTTTAATTGTTTGACTCACATAGGTCACAAGCCATCTCGGCTGCCATGCTATGATATGTTGTTGCATCCTGGGGAACGTTTTTTTGTTGTTTTTTTGTTGCCCCCGCATCATTTTTATTTTCTCATTTCACATTTTTCTCTCCTTCCTCCTCTAACCTTCTCTTACACCCTTTGTCCTTGCCATAATTTCATCTCTTTGCATGTCATTAGTAAGCGGGGGCGCCTAATGAATTTCTTATCTCTGTGAATTCACTGGCTGTTGTGATAACATTCATTGTTTTTGGGTTTTACTATTCCCCACACTGTAGACAGGGGTAAGTGTGTGTGTGTGAGCGTGATACGTGCAGTCTCACCAGTGGTGTAATTCAGCCAAAATGTATTCTGTCCATAATGAAGTTTAAAATGTGACCATAAATAAATAAATAAAGTTCATTAAACGGGACAACTAGAGAGGCAGTTCATGGAGAGGCATTGAGAAGAACAGGTGGTGAGAATGACAGGATGAGGAAATGGAAAAAAAATGAATTTGAAGTGACTGCACTCTTTTTTTTTTTTTTCTTTTCTTTTCCAGGAACAAAGAAAAAGCAAATAAAAAGGTGGAATAAATAGGTGTCACAGACTGGATACAGATACGTGGAGGGAAGAGAAGCGACTTAGAGATGATTAAACAAGGGGAGAGAGAAAGAACAGGAGTCGAAGGACGGCGCGGTGGCAGATGGAAGTGTTCTGCTCTGTTACTAATGTTCCTCGGAAGAATTAAAGTCCAGGAAGAGGTTAGTACGCACACACACACAGGCATGCATACACACATATACACTGTCAGCTCAGTAGAGGTGTGTGTGTGTGTGTGTGTGTGTGTGTGTGTGTGTGTGTGGACCCCTGTAAACATCAGCAACCCCTCACTGGTTTTTCCCTCGGCAGTAGTTAGTGACTTAGTGACCCGTGCGACCCCTCACCCACCAGCACCAGCCTCTGTAGTAGCACATGGTCGATCCAAAGTGTCACCTCACTAAATAGTAGCTTACACACAAACACGGAGCGTTCGCTGGAAGTGTTAAACACACTCTTCTGACACCTTCGGTGCAAACAAAAATGAGCGGGGGGGTGTGACGTGAGGATGCGAGGCAGGGATTGAAAGGGAGCTAATGGTGGCTGTGTGAGAATTACTGTGATAGGGTGTCAAAACAAAACTACAGTAGGTTTTCTGTATAACAACATAGTGATGAACTCAGCCACTAGTTGCTTTTTCTTCTGGATTCTTTTGTTGAGCATGAAGGGGATCATCATGGGATATCAGTGCTTTAGAGCAGGGCTCTCAAAGTCAAATGACCTGGGGGCCACATGTAAGGAGGGGCCAGTCAAGTCAGGCTGCAGCTAACAATTATTTTCATCATAATGGATGAATCTGTCAATTATTTTCTCGACTCAGTCCATAAAATGTCAGAAAGTGTTGATCATTGTTTCCCGAATCTCGAAATGATGATGTCCTTAAATGTCTTGTTTTGTCCACAAACCAAAGTTTTAGTGATTTCTTTGTTTTATGAAGCAAATTAAACCAGAAATATTCACATTTAAGAGGCTGAAAAATCTGAAAAGATGTTTTAAATCTTTAAAAAAAACACTGAAACTAATTCATTAATTGGTGATCAAAATAGTTGACGATTTATTTAGTCATTTTTAGCCCTACAGACCAATGAAGAAAAAATTTGGGTAAATAGTAGGGGCGGTGTTATGGATTATGTTCCATCATGATATGGCAATAATTGTGACAATATTTTACATCATTTCAAAAGAAAGGGGCTTCTTCTGATCAGTAAAAAAAATATATATTTCACAACAAAAATGACATAATATCATGCTAAATGAATCTTTAAATATTCAAAAACAAGCATTTAAGTGGCGGGCCGCATGAAATGGACTGAAAGGCCTCATCTGTGCTCTGGCCCCCTTCAAAGGATAGAAAGGACACATAACTCTTAAATCGATAAATTGAAGGACAACAGGCAGTGGGTGTGAAGCGATGTGACACATTATGTGCGTGTAAATCTCTCCTGAAGAGAAGGTCAGAGAGGAATAAGTGTTTTAAGAATGATTTAAGTGAAGAAATGGTTCTTTGTGCAGAAAGGAAAAGGTTATACGACATCACGAGTGCTTAATTTTTCTTTGTGTATCTTCAACTATCAGAACGCACAGCTTGTTAGATAACTTTGGAGCTCGCGCACCCCTCGTCCTGTTCTGTACCCGCAACTCAGACTGCAGCCACTGTACAAGCATTACGAGTCTACACAAGGACCCAGAAGCTTCATTACACTCCCGGTCTCCTCTCAGTACCCTCTGCCAGAAAGCAGCCATCATGTTGTTCAGTGCCACACTGCCTGCCAACTGTCCCCATGTCCTGGGCATGGAAGAAGTGGGCGCGGCCTGCAGTGAGCCACTTTACTGCCTCAGTGGGAACATCAGGAGCACAATTCTGTTGGCTGTCACCACACATATGGCCCTGTTTTTCATTTTTAGGTATGCGCGGTGTAAATGAGGAGAGAATGAGGTCGAGCTGACGGATGGATGAGCGGAAAGCGGGAGAAAGACAGCGGCGACAAAGAAGGTTTGGTTGAAGGAGGGAGGACTGGCCGAGCTGAGGAAGTCTGAGCGCTAGAGATGGAAAACCAGGGGGGTGAGAAATGACTAATTGAAGGAGATAGAGAGAAAAGGGTTGAGAGGGTGTGAAATTTGAGAAGAGAGTTTAATTTGTTTTCCGGCAGTGTCGTGCCATCACAGAAATGTGTTTACCAGCCCCTACTTTGCCATTAGTGACACTCGGGCGCTCCTGTAGAAGAAACCAAATAGGTTCATAACTGCCTCATGTATCCTCCAAATGTTCCCATAGCTCTCCGTCTGTTGGACTGTGTCCGTCCGTATGTCTCTCCTCCTCTCATCATCCATTCCATTTTCTGTCTCCCTCTGTCTCCCACGTCTCCCTCCTTTTGTTATTTTCCCCTACTCATGTCTGTTGCCTCCATGTGTTTCGGTCTTCCTCCAACTTCTGCGTCCGCTGCCTCTTTACGTGATCGAAAGCTGACCCCAAAGTGCCACGGAGCGATGGAGGGCGAAGGAGTGGAGAACATGCAAATGAGAGCGAGCAGGACACATAGCTACAGATGCTGTGTCCCATTTCAGGGACTGCCTCCTTTGACAGATGTGGTCCAGCAGGGTGTAACCTCCCAGAATGAGACCATCTGCAGAAGCTTCATCAGAGCATCATGAGTTTCCACTCCTTTTATATGTTTGCAGTGTTGAGAGACCGTGCTCAGACACGGCTCGTTGGAAAATTCCAATGACGAAATCATCGTGAAGTTGGCCATGTTGCCATCTTAAAGCCTCTCTAATATGATCGTCTGCTTTGGTCTTGCTGTCTTGCTGTCTCACCTGGAGCATGTCAAGTCGATGCATACGCTCTGCATGGTAACAAAGTTTTAGGCTGTATGCAGCCTTTTGAGATTAAGACCTTGAGATTCGTAATTTGCCTGAATCCACAGAAGCTATTGGTTGACACCAGCTGTCAGTCACACTGGTGTCCACTGATATGTGTCGTACGTAATCCCTTATTTTCCTCTAAATGCGAACATAATTTACAAAATTGACATTGTGTTCTATTGGAAAATACCTGAAACTAGCGATTGAGAGCATTAACCCTTAGTACTCATACAGCACAGATTTAGTAATGGTAATTTACCGTGTGTGTGTTTATAGGTCACTTACTCAGGCTTTACAGAAATTGTTATTTCAATCTTCTTACATGTTGTTGAGTCAAAGTTATGATTCACTTTATGTCACATTTTTGGTCGTGCTATAAAGTAGCAATAATTGCAGCGCAGAAGTCACAAAAATAGACCGTTTTTCTTTTTCTTTTTGTTCATAAAATCAAGCCAGGTGAACTTTGAACTTTGACGTATTTCCACATCTCACAAATTAAATCCGATTTTAAACATTTTGAGTACTTTTTGCTCAGGTGTGTTTATAAAGTTGGTGAATTTTCTTTTCTTCATCAGATTGTCGTGGTTGTGCTGAAAAAAAAAGGATATAAGACACTCTATATTGCACATTCTCATAGCCTTTATATTATATATATATAGTATATTCTGTATGTTTAACCATAGTAATGGAAAAAAGCAGCTGAAATGCTCTGTGTTCTAAGGGTTAACTCCTCAGGAAAATTAACTTCCATTCTGACAGTTCTTTTTGCAACTAGCAGTCGCCCCCTGGTGGCCATTCAGTATATTCCTACCTCCTGACTTGACTTCAGTGAGGAAACTAGAAGGTCTCTGGTCCACACACACTGTAGTGGCCCTCAGAAGCCCTGCAGATACAAAGACACTGAGCTGGCGAAGACCAGATGCATGAATTTTGTACTTAAGTACAGTATCAAAAGTACATGTACTGTGTTACATTACACTGTATATACTGTACACTGTATATATCACAGATGCATTGCTTTTTGGGATAATAGACAAATGTGTTTTTCCTGCCCTGACAGTCCTGTCAAAAGCACCCTGGAGGTGTAAAGTATGAATATGAAATCAACTCTCTGTGATTGCTGCTAAACTCCTGAAAGGTGTTGACTTCCTCTTATTATCAGGTGTCACATCTGTCACGGAGCGTACCTCAAAGAGCTACACAGAAAATAGCGTTTTAACTGTTCAAAGGGTTGAAGATAAGGTAACGTGACAGACACGGGTGAGCCAGATTGAATTTACGGGTCAATATGTGGAGGAGAATATAGAGCCGAAATGTGCTTTTTTTTTGAGTCAACACTCTACACTGGCAGTGTTGACTTAACGCTGTAACTTGAAAGGTGGAGATGAAACAGAGGAAGACAGCGACAGACAAAAGAAAATTATGAAATGTGTTGTCACTGTGTAAACAGATATAATATATAAAAATGTTACTGTGGGTGTATGTGGCCATCTGTATCTATGTATGCATGCAAGTGTGTGTGTGTGTCTTGGGAGCAGCTTGTGAATGGGAGGATTTAGGAGGGAAAAGTTGGTAGAGGCTGAAAGCTGCTGGAGGTAATCTTGTGGCCTACAGATGATAACAGCTTTCCACCTGGAGCCTCTTAACAAATACTTGGACCAACATCAATCAGCCAAATGTCCTTCAGAGAGATGGAGAGAGGGAGAGCGAGAGAGAGAGAGAGGGAGGGAGAGAAAGTATCTCAAGAGAATACAAGTGCAGTGACCAATACTGCATGTGCTGTATTTATATAAAAAAATTCAATTTTTTCTGTGTGTGCTCTTGCTTCCTTGTTATACTCCGTCTGTCCTCATTTGGCCTTGTCTCCTGACAATATAGCTGCATCCCAAATTAGGGGGGAAGCATCCTTTTGAGGCTGCACTTGAAGACCAATCTCATCACAGTAGTGGGACTATGCCTATTGTGACTGTGTATTTGTATATCTTCGAGCTGCAACTAACAATTATGTTCTCAATTAATCGATTAATCGTTTGGTCCATAAAATATCAAAAAACCTGGAAATGATGATGTTCTCAAATGTCTTGTTTTGTCCACAAACTAAAATGATTAACAAATGATTTCTTTGTTATCCAGAGCAAAGAAATGAAGAAAATACTCACATTTAAGAAGCTTAAACAATTGGAAATCTGCTTTAAGCCTTAGAACGCAGAGCATTTACGCTGCTTTTTTCCCCCCATTGCGATGTTAAAACATATACAGAGGCTATAAGAAGAGTGTCTTGCATTCTTTCTTTTTTTAGCACAACCTACAGGAAAAAATTGGATTGAATTTGTGTGAGAGCACTAAGGGTTACATCCTGTGATTTTATTGGATGACACCTGTCTGAACGAGTTTATTTTGAGCATATCCCTGCGTTAAAGTCAACTTGGCATCAGCTGGCGGTCCTGTTTTTGCTGACATCCAGGGTTTCCACCTCTCATCGTACTGCAGTAATGTAGTAATGATCTCCCAGGTGTGTCGGGAGGTGCCACACGAAGGGGAAACGCATCCAAATACGTGTGATAACAAATACGCGAGCCAAACATCTTCAGTTAACAGTTTGTTTGGATGCACGTCGTGGAAAATCAAACGGCCTAACTTTGTCTGTGTAGTTGTGTACATCTGTCTGTCTGAACCAGGCCCTAATGGCCCTTCAGCCCTTTCATCACAGACAGGAAATCAATGAGCAGCTGGGTTGGTCCAATACTGGTACCTCTGTGCATAAAGAAAGGGGAAGAGAGAGGAGAAGAGAGAGGGGTGACGGCCAGTTGACCCCACTGTAAACACCATGGATATATGTCAGTGGCTTATGAGAAAGCTGTCACATATCTCCTTTCACCAAACCTTGCTTTCAATTGTGCGCACTAATCTTCCGGGGCGCTCGCGCTCACACACAACTGAGTGGACTCACATCACAGATTAGGACACCAGATGCACGGTGCCGTTTGTATTTCTGAAAAAGCATTAAGCCTGAGACTTGATATACCACAATGGGGTCAGGTTAACCAGATTAATCACAACTGTAGAGAGTCTTTAGAGGACAATGTCACAGAACAGAACAGTACAATGAGAGAGAAAACAGAGAACAGACCATCAGAATGAAACGGTACGAGTACAGATTGTGCACAGACTTGTGATGAATTCTGGCAGTTAAATGTGGTTCTTCAGACTAAGAACGTGGGAGCTGTGTGTGTGTGTGTGAAAGTCTGCAGTGAAAGTGTGAGTACTGGAGTTTTAGCTTTAAGAAAAAATTAAACTTTAATCATCCCTGTGGGGGGAATTAGTTTGGTGCAGCCGCGAAAGTAATGCGATTCAACAACTGAACTACAGCTACATAGAACATATAAAATAAGCAATAAAAATAGCAGTAAAGTAAATAGCAAGGATGTAATTTACTTCCTGCACTTTTCATTTAAAGCTGATAAGAACATCAGACATGTGCGCCATATCCAATAATCTTCATCAGCAGAAGGAGAAACATGATATTCATTTGAGGCAAATGACGAACAGCGCGAGGGGGTGTTGCCTTTTCCCTCCCAAGAAAAACATCAACAAACGGGCAAAAATGTTTTTGTTCACGTGACGCGCATCTTTTGAAGCCAGAGCAGCTCGGACTTGTTTTCGCACAATGGATGAGTCGCTACAATCCCCAGAGGAAAGTCTCAGAGTTATTGTTAACAACAACGTTTGACTGCTGTTTTCTCTTCCTGCTCTCCCCTGAAAGGCAGCAGTATTATTTTTTTTTTTTTTTTTTTAGCGGTGATCAATCACTTTATAAGCCTAATGAAACTGCAATGAAACATTTTGGCCTTTAGTTCCAAGCTGATCATTGCACATTAAATGTTTCTGCACATTTCCCATACAAAAATCTATAATGTTTTCATTCTGGTATTTACAGGTGCTGGTTTCCAGCCTGTGTGTGAAGCTCTATGTTAATTTAGAGTCGTGTCGCTCCCGCTGCCTTGCACTGCTGTGTGGCTTTCAAAAATGCTGGATCGCGTGGTAATCTCAATTTAGTACACAAATCCTCAACCTCAATCCAATCAAAACTAAGACCTCACTGGGCCAGGAAGGACAGGACAGGGCAGGGCCTGTCCACTTTCCACCGTCACTGTCCTCCCATCATCTTGTCAAACTTTAGGATCAACTCAAGGTGAAAACCTCTTTGTCAACTGAAAGGATTCATGTGTTAAGCTCGTTGAAAACGAAGCGTGGAAGTCAAAAAGGGAGGGATTCACTCTTAAAAAAAACAACCAAAAAAAATATTTTTATTGAGAGGTCTGGATGGATCAGGTGTGAACTGAAAAGACAAAAGCAGAGTCTTTTTTTCATTCATGCAGAAGTACTCACACCGTCTTAGGAAGAGAAATCACAACATAACACGAACACACACACAAAGAAAGAAAGAGAACTACATAGAGAAAGTGTGTGTGTGGCTAGACCCAACTGAGCGGGAGACTCGGTGACTTTATACTCGTGATAATCTGGATTAAAAGCCTCTGGGATGGCATTAACCACTGCCAGCTGGGCATTACACACACACAAACGCACACGCACACACTCTCCCTTTCTTCTCAAGTCCAGGGAGTCCCTACTTTGTGTCGTCCTCTAGGAGGTGCTGTGTATCCAGACAGATGAAGTTGTCCGGTTGGTGTGTTTCAAAGCAGACACAATCGCCTCGTGGACGCAGCTCACCTCGCTGCGTTAAAGACCTCACAATCAGCTGCTCTCAGTTTGACCTATTTCAACGTATTCACAACATTACCGCTGCCTCGTTTGACTTTTCTACGATGCCCCCTCTTCCGCAGAGATCCTCCTCCTCCTCCTCCATGTCTCACACAGTATGAACATCTGATCCTGTGATTCATCAGAGTCTGCACAGTGCGAACCTCTGTCGCCATTTTGGACCACACAGCCGCTGAGAGTTTCCCTCCACCTCAGAGACAGCTGCTCCATCATTTACATATACGCAGCCGTGTGCTCTGCATATTGCCAAATTGGTGTGGATTAATTTTGACGAGTTTAATCTGATGCTGGAGATTGATGCTTGCAGCGTGGGAGGCTGGTCTGTGTACGTTTCCTCATATTCGCTCGCTCACTCACATGTCCCGGTGACAGGCGGTCTGATTGGAACACCACCAGTCATTTCTCACATATCTACTGTATATATACGACAAATGAAATGTGTGTGCCACACGCAGAGGTGCCGCCTGGTCATTGCGGGTGATCACTGGCCTTTCCCCTGATTTCTCTGTAAATCCACTAAACCCTTTGTGTCATTCTTTTTCTTTTCCTCTACTCTCTGCACCTCATCTTCCGCTCTAATCTTGCCTTTGTCCCTGTAATCACACGCTACCTCGCCGCCTTTCCTCTCCCTCTTCTGTATTCTGCTCGCATGCATGTTTCCTGGCGCTCTGTAAATTAGGCTGAAAATGGAAGATTAACCTCTGGAGATGAGAAGCTTCCATAATGCACTCTGTTCCTCTCACTCCTGTTTTAGTAAACCACTGTAGTAAACTGTTATTTAATGGAAGCATCTAAGTGGAATCAGCTGGAAAGCATAGGAACTGGGTGGCCGAACCTTTTTACTAGGCTGCAAGATTAAAACATGGGGGATTATGTTTATTAAGAGACCACGGCACAGAAGCTATTCTGTCTGCTATTTTCTATATTCTAAGGCAGACAATGGTGTTTCCTCTGGGTGAGGACTGATATCAGTTTATTCATAATTTCAATTTTCCAATTATGGAATCAGCACGAGAGAGAGAGAGAGAGAGAGAGGAACTCTCTTCTCTTGCAATGTTGATGATGCATCAGTGCTTTTTATGGCTTTATGGTCATTTTTTTATTTGTTTCCTGTTTCCACCCACATCAGTGGATTTGTTGAAGTCTAAAATAAGGATTTGTATGTTGACTTCTTGCATGGTTTATTGGGGGGTACAGGCTTTGCTATGGATTTCACTGTGTCCATATTTGCTCTTACAGTCACAAAGGATGGCCCTGTGATGGACCGGTGACCTGTCCAGGCTGTATCCTTCCTTTAGCCCTGTCTCAGCTGCGATTGGCTTCCTGCTTCCCTCATGTGGAGGATTAAGTGGTAGACAATGAATGAGTGACTTAAAAGAAGGTCTTTTAGCATTACTTTAGAATTATAAGTGCTGGTAAGTGTAAAGGCAGGTTCTTTATACATTCATACATACATATGAGCTGTATTGGTGACCCATCTTTGCCGTCATAGCTTCTCTGCAATGGCTTTATGTAAATAGACCTTGCTCTTAATGTTTGTGGTTCCCTAAAACTACCCAAACTTATGTCTGGCTCAGGCTTTTTCTGGGACTTCCCATTATGCACCAAACACCTACAAGAGTCCTCCTCATATATAATTCAGGCAGCTCTCTCAGTTCATCCAAGCCTTTCTATTTAAGGTTTTTATCTGTTAGGTGGGTGGTTTTTCCCGGACACTTTTGCCAAGTGCTTCATCTTGGGGGAGGGGGGGATGTTGCATCTCTGCAAATCATTTAAAAATAATATGGTCTGGACATGCCCAAGTGGATAATATATTGTTATTTGGCCATAGTGAATAGCAAATCCACTTGTTTCACAACTACAGAGGAGAATTAGGCTGAACAACATAGAACTGGATAACTTAACTGTTAGACCAAAGGCCTGATTTAGGCCATTTTAATTTTTTTTCAACCATTTAATGTGTATAACATGTGTATTCTGTTTTACGTGTGTCTTTTTGGAAAACACGCAGTAAAAACTATTGGAGAAGTACATTTATTCCAGTTTTCCAATGACTTTGGTGACTTTGACATTTCTGGTTTTGTTTGAAATTCCTCAACAATGTTGGATACATGTTATGTAAAGTTGTGTCTCCCTCCTCTTTTCCTCCAGCTCCAGGTCAAAATTTCACTTTGTTTGGATTTCTTGGCAGAGTCTTCATGGAGTTTACATGTTCTCCCTATCGCCCTATGTCAGCAGGGACTGGCACAGCGTCCCCACCATGACCCTCATGTGGAGGATAAAGTGGTAGACGATGGATGGATTTCCTTGCTTCATGATTACACCGACAAACTTCCCAGCATTCGTGTGAAACCTTGAGCTAAATAGTGAAGCACTCGGTGCGTACATGCTACACTCAGGTGTTGAATGTGGTTGTGAGTCAGTCTATTAGTGTTTACCTGTTGTGTATTTAGTGGAGCTTAACGTGTGAAGCATGTAGGTTATTTCCCCGCCCCACGCATTTATGCGACATTTTGATTCTGACAGTGAGTAAAAGCGCGTGTTCCCGATAACATTAATGAGATGGCGCTTGAATCCAAGTGATTCATTTCATTGTTTACACCTGTGCTTTTCCTCCTGTGACACGTTAACACAAAAGCCCTTATCGTAGTATATGGAACTATTTTTAAAACAACAGTTATTCCTCATCAACTTAGTCCATGTGCAGGAGCAAAGCGTTTGTGTATCGGCACGCAAACACACACACACACACAGTGCTCTCAGGTTATTACGGGCTGCCTTTGTTTAATTCTTGCTCATTAAATGCTCCAGACAATGACAAAGCGCTTCACTCTCTGACAGCCTCTTTGTTAACCCTCTCCCTCTTATCTCTTTCCGCCTACCATCCTCGCCCCCTCTTCTCTGCTTTGTGTCCATTGTATGACACTCAAGGACGATTTGACGGCGTCCCGAGCCACCACTTAAACATCCCTATTCATCTCAAACTAAAACCTGAGAGGGAAATACCAACTTCAACTGCCAAGAGAACAATTCGCAAAAGCCTTGGAATGTCAGATACCACTTGCCACTTACTGGTAATATAACACTTGCACGGATGGAACTGGTGCTGATGTCTCCCGCTGCCTGATATAAGATGTCATAACCTTGCATCCTTGTGCGAATATTTCAGAACCATCAATCCATTTGACCTTTTCTTTTTTGGGGACTCAGATCCTTTCTCTCTATTTCATCTTCCTCGTCAAACATTGCCGTGACAATGATTATGTGTGTGTTTTTGAGTGAGAGAGAGAAAGAGAGAGAGACTGGAGAAGAAGATGGAGAGATTGAAAGAGGCCGCCCATGAGTGCGTTCGCATAAGAACCGGGGCCACCTGAGAGCAACGGAGCACAGAATAGAGAAGATGAGAGAAAATGAAGAGACAAAAGCACTTCCCTGGTGTAATTATGCTTTCATTTCATGGCCAAGTATCCACATGATGTGCCCTGCATGCAGAGATGCCCATTAAAGTTACCGCACATCAGAAGTATAAGTGGCATATGTCTGTCGACGGCACGAGTGAATGTAGACTAATAACTGTGTGCAGGAGGCTTTTTTTTTTATTTTACTTTATTACAAAACAAAGAATATAAAGGTACTTTATGGTACACTGACCACTTTATTAAGCACAGCTGTTCAAATTGTTAATGCATATAACTTCAACGCTTGTCACATGGCAGTGACAAGACATGCGTGATGACAAATTTACTTACAACTGTTTTGTGTGCGACACACTCCTCTCTTTTTTGCCTCTTCGTGGAGCCGATATATTTGGATGGAAATATCCTGTCCCGTGACGCTCGTGAAGGCAAAGCACGGCAGCAAACAACAAATCTTCTCAAAGCATTACCACAAATAATAGCAAAGCTTAGGGCGAATCAGCAGGACTTAAGCACTTTGGTGTGAAATTTCCCTCCGCTGGTGAAACGGCAACATCCTGATGCTTGGATCAATGTTGCAACAAATAAGGGTAACACATCTGAGTGTGTGTGGTGTTGTCATGCCCTACCGCACACACTTTTGAGGAGAAATGGGATGCTGATGAAGGTAAATGTGCAAACTCCTCAAGTCCTCTGCTAATATGGTAGAGAGATTTTGGTTTAGTCCATTGCTGTGATCCAAGTTGGTCCTTAGAAAGTCTAACGGTGAAAAAATAGTTGATTACTACGTTTTATCTGTGTGTATCTTGCTGCTCCGCCCTGACCTCCTTTTATCAGATGGGCACTTGTTTCATGCATTTTTGTTGGATGTTTAAACCAGGGGTCTCAAACTCAAATGACCTGTGGGCCAATGACTGTCTCGTCTGGTCAGTCGGGGGCCAGTCAAGTAAAAAAAAAAAAGCCTAACTTTTTTGGGAAAAGCAACAGTTGCGGTGGACGTTATGAGCTCAAAATTACATATCAATATGCCGTATTAATTCCTTTTTTCATATGTACTCTTGCCTCGTGTGAGCTTTTCTGTCTTTTATCCATTATTCTGTACAGCACTTTGGTCCACTGTGTTTGTTTTGTGCTTTACAAATAAAGTGCTTGTTTTAATATGCAACAATAAAAAAAACATTTATGATGCAAAAATAATCTATTAATTTCAAAATAAAAATATATAGAAATGACTCGTTACAACTTGATATTGTTTGGAGGGCCACATGAAATCGTTTGGAGGGCCACATGTGGCCCCCAGGCCGCCAGTTTGAGACCCCTGGTTTAAACTCTTTGTTGTAATGGTTATGTTTCTGTTTTATTAAACCCCAAGTTTTTATCCATATGTTTCTCTTTTTCTTGTGCCTTGTTTGTTTCCTGTTTTATTTTGTAATATTTATTAGTATGCATATCTTGTTTAGTTTGACTTCCTGTCCTGCGCTAATGAGATTATCAGTTTCACCTGTGTTCAATCACAACCTCTGTGGGTTCATCCTGTTTGGTACCATGTGTTTCTGCAGTGTTTCTGGTTCTGGTTCTGGTTCTGGTTCCTGTTCCTGTGCCTCGTGCTGTCAGGTATTTACCCTGTTTATTACCTTCTTTTGCTGCTTGATTTTGCCTCTTTTATTTTTGTTTAAAGACTCCGTTGATTCAAAGTCACTCCTTTTTTTGGGTCATCATTTTGTGCCAACCACTCCAATTTTGAAACAATGTGCAGTACAAACAAGTTTTATTGCCTGACTCTTTGAGACCCTCTCCTTTTGTTGAGTTGTTTTGTTTTCTTTGGCAGGGTAGGCAGTAGAACAGCAATGTTTTAAATGAGTCGACCTGTATATAAAGTAGATTTCGTAGAGCAGCCAATGAGAGCAATTGCTCTCTCTGAAATGTATTGTGATTGTTCAAGTCCAGGAAGTGAACAAGTGTCTCAGACAATTTATTCTTCTTTGCTTTTTTTATTTTTATTTTTTATGGCAGTTGGCATCCATACTATTCCATTACTGCTTCCTTCTTCCTTTTCCTCCATGATTTCTGTCCTTTTAACTCTTGATTTACTTTATGATAAATGGGCAGTTAGGCTGAAAGGTTGAGTATTGATCAATAATTAAAAAAAGAAAGTCCTGCCAACTGTGTGTATGTGTTATTATGGGATAGATGCGGGAGCAGAGAATGCAGATTTAAGACCAGGCACCACACACACACACACATACCTGTGGGCCAGTGCTTCTCCATGCAGAGAGGAGAGTATTAACTACATGTAGAAAACATAAAACTGTGTGAGATTGATCAATCCACATTTCATCAATCTCACATTTCTAAAAAAAAAAAAATCGTTGTCCGCTCTTCTTCATCTGCTGACTGCTGCTTTGTGGCTCATAGAGATTTTATAATGAGAATTGATGAGTGATAATGGTTTCTACCTGAATTCTTCTCATCAATATACTTAATGGAAAGAGTGAGGGCCGATAATATTTTGTACATGCAGGATCAGTGTCTATGTTGTCAGGTTCTTCAGCAAGGCCCTGGAGTGGGTTTTACAGCATGGAGGTTTACTGTCAGTGATATATCCTGGGTATCTTTTGTAACCTCAGCTTCCTCAACACACACACACGTGCACATACACACACGTGTACGCATGCACGCACGCACGCACACACACACACACACACCTCAGCATTGTCTGGGATTTCAGCAATTAATGGGGCGGTAAATGAGATTGTTACTGATGTGTGGTAGCGAGGTGAGCGAAGGTGTGGAGGTGATGGAGGGAGACAGAGGAGAGCCAGGGGGAGGCAAACACTCTGAAGATGTAATGCAAATTAGAAACTTTTGCATTTTGATTTTAATTTAGTCCAAAGTCCTGAAAATAGACTTTTGACTTGACTTCCTCATCGCAGAAACACAGGCTTGGAGTTGAAAGTACTTTCAGAGCGCAGCAAGATTAATGCTTTGAAAGTGGAAGCTTCAGCTCTGCGTGGTTTGCAATTAAATACTTCATTTTTTTTGCTTCTGCCAGTCCGTGAAATATAAAAATACTTCTACATTAGTTATGTAAGTCGTGTATCTGCGTGATGTCAAAGGCTCATCATAAATATGGACATAAAGGGCTGAACTCTAGTTACCCTCAGTTACTGAATTCTGCTTCACTTGGTGATCTCTTAAGTTTCCTAAAACATCTTCCGAAACCCCCAGAGAGCACGCATGGACCCGCTGGCTTGAGAGAGGCAGACAACAGTATGTTAAAAGCCTGTGTTTTCCCACTGAAGGATAATCAGTTTTTAGTATCTTAAACTCAGAAGGCAAGATGTTCTCTTCTCTGCGGAAAAACCAGCGTCTCCTGTAAAGCACTCAAATTTCTCAATCCTGGGGAAACAACTCAAACATGCAGAGCAGGGCTCCTCGAGGACCAGGATTGAGAAACACTGCTGTAAATGTTTTCTACTTATGTGGAAATGTTGAAGAAAAAAAGGGACAGATTTTGCTGGTCTGAGGGACTGAGGGGGAAAAAAAAAACCCCAAAACAATCTGAAGTGGTGTTTTGGAAAGGTGAAAAATGTTTCTTATGCTGGAAATGTCCTCCCATGATGTCATCACAGTATAGTGCACAAATGAATCCAGAAAACAATTTCCTCTGGTCAAAAACACATTTAAAAGTTTAAACTGGTTTTGAGCCAGTGTCTCTGCAATGGATGTGGATTTTATTTTTTAATCAGCTTAGGCTCCGATCAGCATTGGTAGGATTATGCACGACACAGATAGACATGCAAATGTCTTCTTTTGTCTTCATCATTTTTGCCAGCGATGCATCATTTCTGCACAGTGTTATCTTCCCC